>NC_142781.1:9238188-9538188 GCF_988280905.1 Pimephales promelas
GAGATATAACCTGGGTGAAAATGAGCATAGTTTTGTGACTTGTGAATGCAGAACAGAAAAGTGAGTGTAATGTCGTTCGTGAAGTTGCTGCGAGAAGAGGTCCAGTTTTGCATCAAATACAGCCACATCATTCAGCATCATCGGTAGAATCTTTTGTTTCCCTTGAAGCTTACGATTGTGTGCAATTAAATGTCATGTAACATCAGTCAGAAAAGCTGCATTGTGCATGAATGTGTCTTCGAGGGGTGCAAGTGAATGAAGGCCTTCTCTTTCAATAATATGCTCGTAATGTAGTGATCAAGGACATTTCCACCACTAAGCCAACTGACCTCTGCATTGCCAAGCCACAGTATGCGCTTTCAAACTCTGCGACCGAGGTACAAAACTGTTTCAGAGCTTGTGCAAGAATAAAATTGACTGTGTCACAGTGTCCATTGTCATTTTGAGCTCTCCACATTTAAGCTTGCTGCACAGTTGCTCCTGATGCAGAATGCAGTCATCTGAGAAGAAGGATTTAATCCAATTAATCCATTTCCCTTTCCAACCATTGATGGGTGCCATCAGTGGTCACAGAAACAAGCTTTTTTAAATGTATTTGCCTGGAAACAGGCAAACTTTACTTGAAGGTAAAGTTAACACTTAACAGGTAACACTTTACTTGAAAGGGGTGTGCAAATATGACCTTGTTTGAGATGTTTTCGTTATGACAACTTGACATGACATGACTATGACATTACCAAGACAACATAAATATGTCACAAACATGACATTGCAGATTTATTATCTGTGGCAATTCAAGTTGTCATGACAAAGACAGGTTATGATGTATTCATTTATGTCAAGGTGTCATTACCAAGACATCTCAAAAAATGTCATAATTGAGCAAATGACACTTAATAACAGTTGTCATAAACATGTTTGAAACCTCCTTCATATTAATGACGTGTCCTGACATGATTATGAAAGTTTCATTTCAGTCGTAAAGTGTTACCAAAAATCTCATCAGTGCAGGGTGAAGGACGTCTCCACAGGTTTGGCCCATGAATGGGAGCAAGGTCAACATTTCCTCGACAAATATCTCCCCTTAGCAACTGTAAAAAGAGATTGTCTGAAATAAATTCTACGCTAGTCTGCTCACCATTGAATCAGTATCTGTAGGTTTGAGATTTTCTGATGTCGTCCCCGTTCTTAAAATCCGAAAACAGCAATTCTGCACAGTCCATAAATGTATTTTTGAGAATTCTCCCTCTGTAGCATCATCTTTGCTTTTGCAATATTCCAAGCGATACTGAATGAGGCCTCGGTAATAATATCGCTGTGAACATGGATCGCTGGGCATGAAACCCAGCTGTCTTTACCTTCTGTACTCCTGAGATAGGCAACACTGAATGTCTGAATGGATGAAGTCTCTCATGGTGGCATTGCCTACGGTGGCCGAGAGGTGCAAAACAAATCACAATTATGAAAACAAAAAAACAAGTCAGAAAACACAACGACAATTCAGAAAACAAAATAACAATTCAGAAAACAACAACAAATCTGAAAACAAATTAACAAATCAGAAAACACAAAAACAAATCTGAAAACAAATTAACAAGTCAGAAAACACGACAAATCTGAAAACAAATTAACAAGTCAGAAAACACAACGACAAGTCAGACAAAACAGAAAAGGTAGGTATATGTGGCGAATGGAATACTGATCGCTGATTGGACGAGACATCTGTCAATCAAGACATACAGAAAGTACAGCAGACAGCGCCTGCGGCAGAAGAAAGATTGATTCGCATGTGTATGTGTAAATATTAGCTGTCTATTTAGCCGGCTAATTTAGTGATATTATGGAGAACAAAACTTTTCAAATTAAAATCTTCCTACCACTATTAGTAAACGCAACTCCTTTACGCTTGCGTTCGGTTATCCACTGGACCGCACTGCCTACTTCAAAGTAAACTAGTGAAACAACTGAAACCAGCGCTATTTTGTTCTCTATTTGTTCTTACTGACCGAGAAACCGCTTCAGATGATTCAGTGACCGAACGGTCCGAACGAATCCGAATCGTTTCCTACTGTTATGCACGCGCGTTTGGCCAATTCGTGAAAAGGAGATAGGAATCGAACCAACGAATGATTAATATCGCTGGTTCAGTCGACAGAAATACGGGAAACACATATTAACTGCTGAAATATTCGGACTGAAAACGTTTTTCTCAGATCAGTCGGAGCGCTCGTGGTACACACACAGTGCGTATACAGCTGCACGCGCCACTGCGGCCACGCGCATATCAAACCAAATTTAGCCGCACCACCAGAAAATAGGAGGGGGAGGTGATTGGCGGGCCGCACTTGGCCTGCGGGCCGCCAATTGAATAGCCCTAGCCTAGACGATACAGCTAATATTTACATTTTTGTTTTCTGAATTGTCGTTGTGTTTTCTGACTTGTTTTTTTGTTTTTATAATTGTGATTTGTTTTGCACCTCTCGGCCACCGTACATTGCAAACTAGCATGCTTTAATACAGCAATTGTTTTTTTGACAAAAAATATAAATGCCTTTTCCGCATAAATCCGTTCGCCATGCATCGCCATCCTTCCTCCGTCACTGAGGAGCAATGGTCAGGTTACTTTACTTCCTGAACTAAACTGCCAGTTATAACAGAACTCAGTGATGTGATGACAGCTCGTCATTGTAATGGGAGTGCTTGCTTTCTGTTAATAACCCATTGACAATTTGAATACAAGTTTTGGTTTTTCATGCTGTTAAGAGGACCATAAGCACACTGCAAAGTATCAGGAATGTCAATCGCATTTTGCCTAATATTCCCACTACTCTTGAGCTCAAATGATACTAAAACTGCATTAATCTTTAGCATGACACGGGCCACAAAATGAATACTGATGGGCCGGATTAAGGCACCTGCCGTAGATGTCCCATTTGTCATTTTTTCTCGCTTGATTAGTTGGCCTGGAGCCTGAAGTGGATCCAGGGGAAGGGTTCGCTGTACAGGTCATATAACTGTGCAGAAAACTGACGATCTGAATTAGTCAGATTAAACTGTCCATTTTTCTATTTAGGATGGGCTCGAGTCTAAGAGGATCCTGGGGAGGAAAGGCTGATGTCTTGCTGGTGGATGCGAGTGGCAGCTCGGATCAAACGACTTCCACGCCATGAAGCCGGCGGCGGAAAGGGGATGATCCCACGGATGGCTGAGGTTCGGTGGAAAGAAATGAGGGGTCAGAGTTCGAGTTCAGAGTTCATTTTTGCAATTGGGCCAGGGCTAACTTACTGTTCCCATCCCACATTCTGTGGAAGAATTAAAAAACTGAGTGGATGCTGGTTAAAAAGAAAGTTGAACCAAATGCATTCAAATAGGATTCAGTGACATACAAATCACTGAAGCATGAATGATAAAACGGCCTCTAACTGTGTCTTTAGATTTGCTCACAGTATGTAGGTCGTTCCAGTTGTCGGTTTTTGCTCTCTTGACTATCCTGAAGACATCAGTCTGATTCAAAGACTCAAACAAACCAACTGTCCTTATCCTCATTTCTATTTTTAAAGAACTCCACTACTGTTCATGTAAAATATCTGTATAGGAAGCAGCTATGAAGGCTGGTTGGTGGACGCATTATTACAGTGGCTCCTGCTGTGAGAACACATTTCCATTGCCTGAGACGAAATCAACAGGGACTGATTTCAGTGCCAGAGGAGTGTTCAGCTGCAATGCTCGCAGCTTCATTGGGATTCTCATTGGATTCAATCACACTACAAAATGCAAAACCCCAGCCTCCCGGACAAAATTCATCACTGTCAGTTCCAGAGCTGCGCAATGGCAAGTCCTTGAATTGCTAGATTTTTCTCCAGGTTCCCCAAATCCCTTCCCTCTTTTTATTGTTTCATGTGAGCATAAGGGATGATACCCAAATGCAAATTTATTCTATATTTATTTACAACAATCTACTGCATTAACAGAGTAAAATCTGATTTTGGGTGTAAGAATATAATGAAAACAATAAGTCACTAATAAAGAAAACAAGTCACTAATAAAATAAACAATTGTGTGACACATGTCAAACTAATTTGTGTACATTTTGTTTCGTATTAAATTACGCAAATGCACAATACAATCTCAGACTTTTTTGAATTGTATAATCAGATCTGCATTTTCCGTCTCTGATTGTTAAATGTGAATTGTTTGCTCTGTTTTACTATTTTAATTCTGATTTTGAATAAGGGCACTAGGTTGCAATTTGACAAGCAACTTAGAGTGAGCGAAACTGCGTCTGTATCTACCAGCAATAGTCAAGTCACATTTATTTATATAGCACTTTTTACAATACAGATTTTTGAATATTGTTGAATATTAAATGTCCCCAACTAAGCAAGCCAAAAGCAAGGCAACAGTGGCAAGGAACCAAAACTCCATCTGGTGATTGAAACATCAGGTTCTCCTTTGGCCAACGAAGGAACAGTGATTACAAAACAAATTGGATCGGAACTTTTAGAGAATTTGTCCATTTCTATCAGTTTGGAAGTCGAAGTTATCACGCCGGTTTGGAGACGAGATGTTGAGGATCAGTGCCGATGGCTGTTGTGTCGATGAGGACGGCGCTTAACGATGGGTCTGGATGGGTCCAGGCGCTGGTCCACCATAGAGGGTACCTCGGGATAAACAGATAATCTGATATTAGCGTAGACGCCATTCTCTTTTGATGTACCAAGTACATCAGGATTTACGGGACATGTTCCCGGTTCCGGCTGATCTAAACTATGCAGCCTAATTTGAATTTAGGAAGTCTATAGTGTGCTATGTATATGCTAGGCAATAATAGAGCATGTGTATGTGTGTGTGCTATAGTGTGTTATGTGTATGCTAGGCAATATTTTCAATAGAACGAAGGAGGATAAACTCATTTTTTAAATTTTTGGCGAATTTATGTTGTAGACGTACGCTTCACAAGGCTCAGTGCGATATTCATTGTAGACAGCTCATTATTTCCATTCACTTCACCCCCTCCCTTCTGGGCTCCTTCCAAAGCCACGCCCCCCCCCAAAACACATGAACTCCGACACACTCCGACAGCTGAGCTGAAGACGCATTCAAAACCTGAGAGGAAGGAGTGCAGTGCATGTAGTGACTGACATCATGTCAGAATCACATGTAATAAAAAATCGAACTTTATCATTCTGAAGATAAACAAATAAGATGTATTTTAGTACTCACTATCAAGCATCAAGCTATTAAAAAAGTTTTAAATATACATTTATTGATTCGATAACGAGCTAGTCATCTATAGCCTAAGGCAAAGCTAAAAACAAGTTGCATTATACACGTTTTGCCATCATTTACAGTGCCTTTACCGCACATGCCTTTATTTATAGTGCCTTTACCGCAATTGACAAACACTATAGTGCACAAGTCAAAAGAACTTTTGCGTTACATGAAAAATTGCAGTCTTTACGTTTTGAACAACAAGAGGGATTAAACAATAACAGAAATTTCATTCTGGGCTGAACTATTTCTCCATTTAAACTCAGTCTGAAATGTCATTGCTTAGTGCTCATAATTGCAGCCTTCCCCAATTTTGCCCAGAGCTTGTTAAACGGACGTTTATTAGTGCCGATGAGAGCTCATCAAATGCTCCATTTGGGCTCCAGCTGCAGTATGATGAGGAAAGATGATTGCATGCTCTCATTTCATTCATCAACATTAGCCACAACACTGATCAGATATAACTGAGTTCATATGATACACCACCCATGTATCATTTAATAATGCTGAGGAACTGTCAAATAAATCAGGAGATAATGAAAGGAGGAAGAATATAATTGCACAATGCCACGTTTCCTCTTGGGAAGTGCTAGACTTCTAAATGACAGTGTGCGATCTATTAATCTGTTTTTCAAAGTCACTTCTGCTTACAATAGACCTTGAGTCTTTAAGATTGGTTGGGCTATTGATTATTGGGCTGGCCTTTGGTGTGAGTAATTTGGTCAAAGTTACGTAACCAGATAATACGGAAAGATCACCACTTTTTACTGTTCTCTCAATAATCAGAATCAGTTTTATAATAATAGCCTAGCAGTTCCATAATCTATCTTTATAAGTATGGATAATCAGCAGCACTGAAACACTATCCACTTTTTAGCCGCCTTATTTTCCATTCCTTTTCTATGAAGCATTTATTTTTTCAATATGAAGAAATTCTTCAGCAATTTATCCAACCATAAAAAATCAAATCATAAAAAGCATTTAAGAATCATGAACATGATTGAACAAGATATGGTTATAAATTATGGTTAATCACTCATGACACTCATTACTCACTCACTACTACTCATTGTGAATGGTATAATTGAATCAGAAATGATGGTCCAATACAAAACTTTTGACCACTAACCTTGAATCACTTACATGACGCGATCCTACGGTGTGTCATCTAACTGACGCTAAAGGAAAGCGTCAGTTAGAGGACGCAGTTAGGTTTAGGTGTAGGGTACACGCGATTCTACGGCGCCATCTAAATGACGCTAAAGGGCGCCTAAAGCGTCAGATATTGAAGCATGGTCAAATCCTTCCCAAGGCGTCAGTTAGGTGACGCCTTGGGGGTGAGAATGGACTGGATATTTAGAAGAATGTCAGTAACCAGATTGAAGTCAATGAGACCAGAAACTGTCTGGTTACTGACATTCTTCTAAATATCAGAAAATCGGCTGAATGGATTGGAAAACGGTAAAACCCAACTGTTTAACTCTGGGGGAGTTGTAAAATGACCCCCCCCCCCCCCCCCAAAAAAAAAAAAAAAAAAAGTGGACTATCGCTTTAAAGGATTGTTAGATTTTATAAATTCTTCAGCAATTTATCTATATAAAACTGAAACCGCAAACACTTCCTGTAACACCCAATGTACTTGTTACATTGTTAAAAGAATGGCATCTACACCAACATTAGTCTGCCTGAAGTTACCGGATGTGGTCCATATCCAGATCAGATGTCAGCAGAAATCCTGTCAACCTCATCGACAGCCCTGATCCTCAGCAAAGACCGCAAGGTCCTCTGCACAGATGACCAGGTTCATCCGCATACAGTGACGAATCCCATCTCCAAGCAAAAGGAACTGGATGAAATATTTGAATGCTCCACAATCTGATTTCTGACTTGTGATGCAGCCTGAATCCCAATGACACTGTGTTCGTTCATAGACCAGAGGAGAACTGGACCTGGTTTCTTGTTTCTCCCAAGGTTTTTTTTTTCATTCTGTCACCTGATGGAGTTTGGGTTCATTGCCACTGTGACCTCTGGCTTGCTTAGTTGGGGACACTGAGGGGCAGATTTATCAACAGCTTGCCCCAGCACAAACCCTCTTTTGGTGTTAAAAAAAAAAAAAAATTACTGTCAGGATTTACTAAAGAAAAATTTGCCCTGAAAAGATTATTTTGGCTGACCTCATTGCATATGAAGATTCCCTTTCAGATGCAAACTTTACAGGAGGAGAGTGTTTAAATGAATCACACAAGGGTGATTTACTAAGGTTTGTGGTTACACTTCCTTTTACAGTACAGTACTTACTTGCAATGTACTTGTTACATTGTTAAAAGAATGTACTTACCTAGAAAGTACTGGCTAATATATATATATATATAAGGTAAGTACATGGAACAAGGTAGGTTCAGGGTTAGTACTACTGTAGTTATTACCCAGTAAATGTAGTTACTAAAATAAGTACATAGTATTTACATGGGTAACTGGATTGTAAAAGGAAGCATTACCAGGTTTGCACTAGTCAAAGACTGGTTTTTGCGCCATCATTTACCACCCAAAAGAAGCATGTCTTAAACCAGACACTAAGTTGCGCTGCTCTTGGTTGATGGTGTTGGTCATTATGGAAATAATCTGGCTGTGTCCGTGTTCTGCAAATTTGAGTCAGTAGATCACACACAGAACTCCCAACTCCTCTCCCATCGGTGCTTTTGTGCTAATTTGCCGTTTATTAAATCTGCCCCTTAATATTTAACAATATTATTGATTTGACTGCACTTACACTATTGGTTGAGAACTGAACTGAGGTGGACGATGACATTTTTTTTTCTGCAGAACTGCTTTATAGATTAAATGAACAAATTGAATAATTGGTGATCTTTACAACAAAACTGAATCAACACTGAACTGAACCCAGTTGCACAATAATTTGTATCATTAAATTATTTTCCTGTTTATCACTGTTAACTTCAAAGCTGCTTTTTTGGATATAGCGCTATATAAATAAAGATGGCTTGATTTTTATTAAAGGTTTATTGAAAAATGTTCAAACAGACACACATTCTCACACACTGCTGTGTCCTTGGAAATGCTTTATGAGAGTTGGCGGTCACTGCTTAACTCCAAGATTTTTTTTTTTTTTTTAAACTTGGAATCACATTGACATTATCTCTTAATTTCTTTTGGCTCATGACAAGGCTGCTAAATATTTACTTTTAAACTCTCCTCTGTTGAAGTTAAGTAATTTGCGATGTCACTAACCAGTGGTATGCCAGAAACTTGGGATAGGAAACAGAAAATGTCACACTAGCGTTGAAAACAACTGGGAACATTTTATTGCTGGACATAGCTGTCAAGAGTGAAAACAATAACCGATGAACTGAAAAAATAACACAAAATTTAAATGACTGCAGACAAATCTGAGTCCTGTGATGTGTTGAACAAAAAGAAAAAAAGAATAAATATACATGAGCAAAAAGGATGAGGAATTCCACTATTGCCGACACAAATGTCATAATGCAACAAACCTATAGAACTCAACAGCGCAACATGGTGAAAATCATAAATACACAGAATGAGACACAGACAAAAACAAATAATCATGGACTCCAGAAATGTGGTGGCAGTATGAATCCAATCCATCATCCACCTTTATTATGAGCTCTTGTATGCTTTAAAAAAAAAAAAAAAAAAGAGAACCAGTTGTCAATTAACCAGTAACATGGAGCCTTGGTAATGCGGAGGGTGTTTTCAACCAGTTGACGTCTTCTCAGTTACACCATTGAGATAGAGGAGCATCTTTCATAACATTAAGCGTATAGGGTGGGGTCCAAACCTCTGAGACCACAGAGTTAAAATGTGTCTGTTTTGCATCTGTTTTGTCATAATAAAATACATAAGGAATTTGAGTAAAAAGTCGGAGTAAATGAAGAGTTTTTAATTGTCTTGGTTTTTGGTACGTCCCCTTTGGACTCCACACGTCTGACCAGCTGATCCATGTTATCCAGCGCAATTTGTGCACATCAATAAAAGCAATCAGATCCATTGTAGATTTGGAGCTGGACAAATTATCTTATTGATCTTCATTGTACATCACACCATTACCTTGTTACAATACATGTACTTCTGCTAATTTCCAGGCTCATATTACGTTTTGAATGTTTTACAGATGTTCAATGTGGGCTCAGACTTTTGGACTTTCCAGTATGAGCTACAATAAACTAAATGTTTGTTCAGTTGGTACAGATAGCATATGAAAATGTCAAAATCAACTGTTATGTACAATAATGAACTACAAAGTACCACATCTATGATGTAATAAAATATGTAAACATATTTATTGTTTGACACAGTTGACTGTGACAACATGAAATATACACTCATTCACATTGAATCCGCCCTCCTTCAGACAACAGATTGCTTCGCTCACAGTTGCTCCATATTTGAGACGTGTGTGTAGCAAATGACTCAAGCAGTCAAAACTGAAAGGAGAATCCCAAATTTAATGTAGAATGTCTCGCTTTCCATTTGTAACAGATGGATGCTTTTCAGTTGAATCTGTTTATACATGGCAGAGCTCAATCAGAATATGAATATTAAAGCAAGTTAATACTTGACGGACACTGGAAGAGAAAGGGATGAGAAATAAAACCAGAAACAAAAGGAAAAATGAGTATACTAAAAAAAATAAAACATAAAAATAGAAAGAAACACCATTTGTTTAATGGAACATTTCTTCTCCTGCTTGGGTAAGAAAAGTACTGTTTTATGGCAAATTTTCCCACTTTGCATCTTCAAAACAACATCCTCTAGATCTCCTCTTTGCAAAGATATCAGTACTACATCACACACATCACATGCATGCCCAAAATCATGACCATTACCCATGATCTGCGTTGATTTGTACAGGGTTACAATGGACAAGGGTTGCTTTTTTTTCTCCTTTTGTCTTTTTTTTTTTACACCAAGTATTTTGTACCTTAGAAAGTCACTTGAGGGATAACAATGTAACAATGAGATATTTTACACTGGCATTGTCCCACAACCAGACAGAAAATAAGGTATCAAGGTCCCCAGAGTCCTATTTGCCTTCTCCCTATACTCTTACTGTATGCTTAAGTGTGCTTCAGATCACAGAGCTTGGAAATGGGTTCATTTTGACTCAATGAGTCTGAGTTTTTAAAGGACTTTTTTTGTGTGTAAAATCACCGTTTCCTGTTCAAGTTTTTTTTTCCCCTCTGTATTTTGGACATTTGGATTTCGTTTTATACATAGTATTCCTTGTCCTTGTCTTTGGGTCTCTTGTTGCTGGCACTCTTGGTGCTGGGCTGTTTGTCTTTCACTACCGTGCCGTTATTCTGTGCTGAATTGCTAATGTAGTTCCGTGTTTCATCTACCTGATAGGAGCCCTCGTCCCTGTTCCTGTATTTGTACATGGCATAGAGAAGGATGAGGATGCACAGGGCGGCAGCAGAGATGATCCCAACCACCATGCCTGTGGTGCTGCTGGACTCGCGTATTACCTCCGAGGCACCAGGGGGCACTCTCCTGATACCCGGCTCGGTGGGCAGGGCGCTGGGGATGGTGCGCAACATGGGCTGCGTGATGTACGGCCCCTTCGGTTTGGTGCCGTCCATGTCCAAAGACGTGGGGAGCGGGAGCAGCACTATGTCCGGTTGGGGTTTGATTTCACGGTTGTTCATTTTCCCGGCGGGGATTTTAGGAGCGGCCTCGGGCGTGGCGGGGGACGGCCTCCTGAGGTCAGGCAGAGGCGGGATGGTCGTAGTCCTGCCCGCCTCAGAGGCCTTGCTAGGTTTAAAGTCCTTTACTTCCCACTTGGGTGCGAGAGCTTTGTAGCCACCTTCGTAAGTCGACGTGGTCAAGATCTTATCTGTTACCAGGGAGAAGGTGGTGTAAAAATCTTCATCGTCAGTAGGGGGGAGGCTAGAGTCGAAGGCCTCCCCAGAGCCAAACCCCGAAACCACCAAGCCATCACCATCATCATCATCACCATCATCATCATCACAATCATCGCTGCCTTGGTGCGACAAGCAAGGTACCCCCGCCTCGGTGGCAATTGACAGGGACTCTTTGGTGGTCTTAATAATGGTGAGGACGGGGTGAAGGGTCGGGGGGAGGGGGATGAAAGGGGCTCGAGTGGAAACAAGGGGAATGTCTATGGGATCCTCGACTAGAACGGGGATGACTAACTCCCCTCCTGGGAAGCAGAAGAAGAAGAAAGGAAATTAGTGTCCATTCAAGTTCGGCTGCTTGCTAAACAGGCAACATGACCAATTAAAGCAAAGCAAGAATATCTGGAAAGGAATATGACCAAAAAAAAAAAAAAAAAAACAACAACAAAAAAAAACAAAAAAACAACAAAAAAACAACAACACTCTTGGCTAAAACAAACCAAGACAGAAAGAACAGAAATATGAAAATGCCAGGTACATTTATCAAAAGGCTTGTAGGGACATGCAGGGTCTTGAGCTTTCTTTTTTGGCGTATTTAACTGACCTCTACATAACACCTATTACTCACAATTACTGCGCCCCTGTCACACACAAGTTAAACTAGTGAACATCATCTACATCTTGAGAAGTGTAGAGAGGTGAAAGTAAAAAGCTGAGCTGATCTGAAGGCTCACGTTGTGAATTCTTTTAGGAAATTTACGTCTAAGCATCCTGTTGGATCGACGAACATAAGACCAATGAAGAGCGTAATATATATGGAACACTACCAAAAAATACCATTATTGTATTGAGATTTCTAATTTTCTGAGCGGCTTATCAATACCGTGGAGAAAATCACTTTATTACTTTTCTCTTTCAAGTCTGTCACACTTGAGATGAAAGCCAATTGCCTTTTGACAGTTTTCATGAAATTGCCACAATGGCACAAGTCGCGAGACAGTTCAACAACACCTGAATCTTTGGTCTCATACTGTAGGTTTGGTTCACACGAATCACATTGAGGGTGATATTTTAATTGTTGAAAACATTGGGCTTCATGCTCATTTCTTTCATTTAAGTTAAAAAGTAAAGCCATTCTTAAGTAAACAGACGCATTCAGCACACAGGATTAATGGATTTTTTAATGATTTACTGAATAAGGCCCAATGTTGCCTTGAAGATTTCTAGAAGAGGTTTCCATTTTTTTATTGTTATAAGGGATGCATCCAGATGTTGATTGAATCAGCTCAAACTTACACCAAGGTGGCATCGCTGATTACTATAAGGCAACACAGGTCTCAAACAACAGACCAAAAGAAACAAAAGGAAAGAAAAATGAAAAGCATAGGGCACTATAAGGCAACACAGGTCTCAAACAACAGACCAAAAGAAACAAAAGGAAAGAAAAATGAAAAGCAATGCAAACAACTGGTTAATGGTTAGAGCAAATCACTAGAAACATTCGCAAACCAAATGCACAGAGTCAAAAAGAGAGTAGTAAGCACATAAAAAGAAAATGATTCTAAAAATAATAATAAGCCTATTAAACAATTCATCAAAAGGTGGAAGCATACAGTACCAACAGTTCTGTGACTTACATCAACAAATTGCCCGCATGATTTTGG
This sequence comes from Pimephales promelas, assembly GCF_988280905.1. Lineage (NCBI taxonomy): Eukaryota > Metazoa > Chordata > Actinopteri > Cypriniformes > Leuciscidae > Pimephales > Pimephales promelas. Next base: position 9,251,024 of record NC_142781.1, read on the forward strand.
CAGGAAGAAAAAAATTTACAAAAGAAAGTTGTGTAAGAATGCTTGGGAATAAGTATGGTTAATCTTTAAAAATTGAATTAGGCAATCAATTTATCCTCTAATTTTATATATATAATATTTTTTCTTAGACAAGATGATACAGGGAGGCAACGACACATACATTCACACCATGACATGAAAAAATAACTTCACCATTCTGCTCATTTGTTCTTTCTTTTGATAAATAAATCATTTTCTCTACAAAAGAAAACTGTACATTTTTAAGATAATTTAGCTTTGAAGTATCTACAGATACATATTTTCTTTTTTTTTAACATGAATTCTTAAACAATAGAATGACTGTACATACTGTACTGTTGCTAAGAGGAGAAAAGGAGGGTCGATAGAGAGAGAAAGCGAGAGAGAGAGAGAGAGAGAGAGAGAGTGAGAGAGAGAGAGAGAGAGAGAGAGAGAGAGAGAGAGAGAGAAAGAAAGAAAGAAAGAAAGAAAGAAAGAAAGAAAGAAAGAAAGAAAGAAAGAAAGAAAGAAAGAAAGAAAGAAAGAAAGAAAGAAAGAAAGGGATGGGCCTATGAACAGGCTAGGTAGGAAATGACATAGATGGAAGTGAACGTGTACGTCAGTTGCCATGTCCATGTAAGGGCGGTACGAAGCGGTCGGGCGGCAATAGAGCTTTGGGCTGTAAGGAAGGGATGGGGATATACAAACAATGAGCATATACATGCCCAATCTACCAGATCATAGAGAACTCAAGACTGACACTCATACTGACCCTAAGCTGCAACTTCTGTCCCATGCAGTTTTAATGTCAGATTTACATTTCAACAATTTAGGAGTGGGTAAAAAAAATCATGACTACAATTTTAACTGATTTTGAATGTTTGGAGTAGATAGTGGTGAGTCTTTAAAAAAAAAAATGATCTGTATAAATACTTGTATATAAATGTCTCAAATATTGATCAAGCTAATCAAGAAAAAAGAGAAACTAAACAGGAATCAATATAGAACATATTTAAATATACACATATAAATATAAATACATATATAAAGACTGAAAAACCAGACGATATACATGTATACACTTGTATACATGTATAAACAATAAAAAGGAATAACAGAAAAAATTCTCTCACACTATCAAGATTGAAATAATCAGCAAACACAAAGCCAAACAGAGGAGGGACACTGTACCGTCACCACCTTCACAACTAATAACACCATTATTAGTTTTCTTTTGTAAATCTATTGTTAGTAGTTTAACAGCACAAGGCAGGGGTGGGTGTATTTCAGGAAAAGGAGGAAAATCGCTTCTTTTTTTTCCCACTGCAAGGTGAAATCATGCTTTTTAACAAGTTGCATTTAGGGAAAGTAGAATCACAGCAATGCAAGCTTGGATCAGGAGGGCTGAGAACAGGGTTACAGGATATTGAAAAACCCATGGGCTAAAGGCTGCGGGATATCATAGAATCAACCAAATCTCAATCTCAACACAGAGATAAAGACCTCGTTGAACATAATGCTAATCCTGAATGCATTCAGCCAATTTAGAACAGCAGAATATTCTCATTGCATAACCAACAGCCGTTCGCTCAACATAAATGACAGTAAAGACTGGGAATTCCACAAATTAGCATCCTTACAAGACAGAAAACATATCTGTGAGATGTCTCAACAGATGCATCAAAAAAGAGTACTTTTAAATCTGTATGCATGTAGGACATGAGAGAGATTATGGAGTTAATTGGTATGGGGTTGATTCTGTTACTGATCTGGTGATCAGAGCAATTTAATGACTCAAAACTTAAAAAAACCTAGTAAAAATGAGTTTAGCAGTTGAAACTACAGTAGTATAGCAATTGGCAAAAGGGTTGTCTAATGTCCTTGTTTATCACGTTTGTTTCACTGATTCCCTAGTTCGTCCTAAGCTAAATGGGTGAATTTATTGGCTTCGATGATTTGATCAAGATGAAGGCATCTACTAAAAGACTGCGCCACAGAGGACCCCGACATTATCTCAGTAAATACTTTAATCGCACATTAGCTATGATCATTTTCACAGTGTTTTAATTCAGCTCAAACATTGTGTGCTTGTCTTCGGGGACTATATTTGTTTTGCAGAGAGGAGATGTGGAAATGTTCTTTGTGCTAAGCTCCATTACATAGCAAACACTTCCACACTGCTTTAAGCCTCCAGCTCAGCTAGATTGCGGCGTTCTCTGCATTTGCTTACAGGAGTTAATTCTTGTAAACAAATGGGAAGGGCCGCCCTCTTTCTCAGCTGTTAATGCCTCTCTAAAAATGTCTCCGGCATAGACTTCCACGTTTAGAGCGCAGAGGATGCGAAACGAAAGAAATGAACCATAACAGCTGACATTCACAGTAGTGCTCTCTCTCTTGCCCCAACCAAATCCAAGTGTCCTTGGTCCAGATATCTGTGCCTAAACTCCGTGACCATCTTGTTTTCGCTGAGTCGAGCCAAACAGCGATGAATGCCGCAGGTGTGTGGGGCTAAACCTGCCTGATCCCCTAAAAGAGGAGTATGTGTGAGCTGGCCCCTGTGGTTCAGTCAAATCCTTTTGTGTCAACCATGCATTGTGCCCAGTCTGCGACTATTGCGTTTTTTTCTCTTATAACTCATCAGCAGTATGAGAACTGAAAACCCTGTGTAACTGCTGAGGGGCTGATTTATACATACAAAAACTGACCTTTGTGACACTTCCCCAAAGTATCAAATTGCACTGGGATTGGCCAAATGACCCAGCGTTAAGCTCCGTGGTTAAAGTTAATCCTGTAATAATTGAGATTTCAAACATGGCTATTTTTCAGTAAATTGTGCTCATAAATTGGCAGTTAGTTGATAATTCTTTAATAAAGAGTTATTTAAAACTTTATCAGCGAATTCAACATTGTACTATGAGCTTTTTACTTTTACTTCATTAATCTGACTGTAAATAAATGAATGTTAACATTCAATTACTTAAGGGCTGTACACACCGGGGCGAATATCGGCGCGTGTTATTCGGCAGCATTTTTCAACGCGTTTTTTGTGTTCACGCCCAAGCGATTTCCGCTGGCGATGAGTCGAGTGAACATGCAAAATTCATTCCCTGACATTAGATGGCGCCAATCTGCAATACCACTCCATAACAGTTCTCCTTTATCAAGATTTTTGTAGTCGCTCTCGCATTTGTCTTTATGTTCTTGCACCAACGAGAACAGCAGCTCTACATTCATCTTGCCTTGCATCTTTCTCGTCTTATTTCTTCCAGGCAGTGTAAACTAGACGGCGACACTACTTGGCGTAGATCTTCTTTGCCATTACATATGTGTGCTTGGCAAGACCGTTTTGTGTTTGAGCGCCCCCAAGTTGTGTTTTACTGTAACTTCAGAATCTCCAAAGACGTGAGCAAAAGCGCCAATCTCAGTGGTCGGATAGTTTTTGTCGCGGCGCGTCAAACAACAACAACAACCTGAGGCCTTTTTTCAAAAATTTAAAAACGCATGCCACAAGGCGTTAAACGTCGGCGAATTTCATCCCGGTGTGAACAGGCCTTTAGAAGTAAATTAATAAAAACATTAAAATGCTGTGCGTTTTTTTTCTGTCATACTTTTAGTAACTTCTAGGGGTGTAATGATACCCACATGTCACGATTCAATATCACAATACTGAATTTATTATTGCAATATTATTGCGATAAAATATTATTGCGATACTCCAATACATATGATAAAAGGTTGAGAAAAAAATTACCGTTGATTAAAATGCTAAAATTGATATTACATTGTGGGTGTGAATGAATAGGTTTGAACTTGGTGCCAAAAACACAGGAAAATAGTGACGCCAGAATAAAAATATTGATGATTCTGAAGGTGAAAATACAGAATTATTTTAGATGAATGTGCTTGCACTCTGTGTCTTCTGTCACTAAAATTTTTTCTCACACAGTAATTTTTATTTTGTCACCATCCATGATACATATTGTTGCATTTTTTTTGTATTGCGATATTTTGTGACACAATATAATGTTACACCCCCTTTCGTAATGTATGTTTTTTTCTAGGGTCAGTTACTTTGGCCTTCCCAGTTGGGATGTCAAGTTGCAGCAATTTTGTTTCCTCTAGTTTGTCTTTTTAAATGCCTATTTTGGCTTGGAGTGTCACAAATTCTTCTGCTATTCTTCATATCACATGTCGATGTGACCCAGGTGTTAAACTGTTAAGCCAGAGCATGCGACCACTGTCTGCTGCACAATTTGTTGTACGGCCATTAAACTTTAAACAGTTAACCTTTAACTGAGACCTGCTTCATAGTGATAGCAGGCCCAACGGGGCCTGACTATACCAAACTTCAGCCGGTGCCAGTGGTTCAGTGACCCGTTCCCATGCTCTCTGTGCACCTCTCCACTTCCTCTTGACTGGTGTCTTGCTTTTTCATCTTATTAACCGTGCCGGTGACAGCACGATAAAACCTCAGGGACCCTACAGACCCAGCATCAGTTTTACTTTGAAAGACTCTTCCTTCGTGAACTACACTACTGGGAGCCCCTAATGTAACTTAAACGTATGGATTGTCAAAACTATGTCAGTTGTTTTGTGCATGAGTTTGAGTTTATTTTTAGTCTTTAGGCAAAGTTCACTCATATAACTAGTCAGAACATGAATTTCTTCATTTATTGCTTATCAAAAAGCTACAACATGTACGGTTTTTGTAATAAAATCCAAAAATCACTTGCACAGTGTTAGACAATGTTAGTGTTAGGCAGTGTTAGGCAGTGTTAGATATATTAGGCAAAGTTCACTCCTATAAACTAGTCAGAACATGAATTTCTTTATTTATTGCTTAACAAAAAGCTACAACATGTAAGATTTTTGTAATAAAATCCAAAAATCACTTATAGCACAGTGTGATATATAACACAGTGTGATATATTTGCTGCAGTTGTGTACTTACAATATCCCAAAAGTTCCCAAAGATTTTTAATTTCAGAGAAATACCAATTTTAAATAATGGCTCGTCTATGTTCACTTGTCACCTGTCAATGATGTACTGTAATATCCGCGCTATCCCTGATTTCGGCTCGTACTGCCTTAGTAACCATGGCGACAGACGTGGACAACTGCGTTACGTCTAGCGGCACACTCTCGCTGTTGTTGTTTGGTTCAAAGATTATGGACCATGGAAAGCAGACTTTGGGACAAAAGAAGAACTAAAATGTGGATCAATATCAGCATGGCGTTTTCCACGTCCACGTCTAACTTTGACTTGACAGAGACATGATGAAATGTTAGAATATGATCAGTATGTTATTCTAATGTTGATAAAGCTTACTGCTAGTCTCATACAGACAAACTAACACAGAGAATAAAATTATAACTTTCAACACACTCAAATGCAGTTTAGTGTAGACCAAGTGACAGCTTTCCCACCCCGACAAGCCCCTAACCATTATGCCTACTTTAGGAAAATTGACCATTTATATCATCATGTCAAGCCTTGCCTATTTAGAACATCAGAATACCCAAAGATTTTTGAGTTTGCCCCTGTAATTCAAATGTAACCCCTGTACATGATCTAAATGTTTAACTTGCCTTTTTGTGGAATTCCCATCAGTTCAAAAGTGTTCAAGAGTTTCACAGAACACAGTGCAAAAATACAAGAAACGACATCAGCAGGACATCAGACAGACAGAACAGTCAAAGACAAAGACATCAGCACACAGACAGATGATAAGCATGTCAGCGCAATCGGTCAGCCCGTTAGCAAACACATGGGTGGAGAAGCAAGCAAAATGGAGTTAACTTCCATGCAAGAGTCATGATGGATATATCTCCCACTGGGGATTGGTTAGTTTGCAATCAATGCATGCCACAAACGCGACTGATCAGATCAGTAGCAACAAATAGAATAGAAAAACAGATATACTTTTGTGGCAATAAAATTCTTTTTATGCCATCTGCATTCAAACAGACATGTCTATGCAGAAAGGCACTGAAATAAAGATGAGATCAGGGATGGAGGGGTGGGGGTGGGGGGGTCATTCTTTCACACACAACTTTCTTGAGACAGAATGGGGTTGCCTGAACAAGGCAAAAATTATAAATAAAATATATGATGGCAAGAAAAGATTTTGTTGCCTTTTATTTCCTGTTGTATAGAATGTGGGGATGTTTAATTTTAAGCCTAATGGCACAAAACATAACAAAAATGAGGAAGAAAAGTATTACGTTTTTTTTTTTCCAACCACCAAAATTCCATGCGGCACAAGATGAGATGAAACAAGAGGATCATCTTTAATCCTGGAAAATGGAAGGATGAAGACATAAAAAAAAGACCCCCAAAAGGGGGTGGGGGTGAAGATAAAATGCTGGGAAATACGGCAAAGTAACCAAAATCACATAAATGGTATGTCAAAGAGTGGATACAGAAGGAAGATGTTTTTCTACATGAAAAAAGGTTCAACCAAAACAGAAACAGAACAGAAAAGTATCATGCAAACTGTCCACGAAATCTGAAGCGAAGGTCAGACTGATGATGTGAATTTCTGTGTCAACATGAAATCGTATGAGTGTGGTGGTTTGTGGCTAAGTGTGCTCGCATCGAATGTCAGATGAGAAAAGATGAAAGGTAACACTGGAACCGTCCCTAAGCATATACTTCCTGTTGCCACTGAATTTGAGAGGACTTGGGGCTGGTATTAGATTTAACGGAGTTAGGGAGAATTTATCTAAAGCACAACTGTCTGCCATCAGCTTCAAACTCTTGCAGAGAGTAAATCTTTGTATAATGAGCAGAGTGACCTTGTAAGTTTGAGGTAAATGCGCTGTAAAATTAACAAACAAATAAATAGGGGCCATCTGTAAAGTCAAAGGTAACGACAGAACCATATGGATTCTAGCCTGCCGGGTAAACAGGTATGACACACTTTAAAAACGATGATAACCAAACATTGCTGTTGTTAGAAGTTGTTTTTTTTTATGACTGAACAGATAGTGAAAGTACAAACAAACAAAACCTGTTTTAATTGGTGTGTTTGGAATTGGGGTTTTACAAAACAAACAAACAAAAAAAAAAAAACTGGTCAAAGCAGGGCATATGCTTTGTATATTGGAGGGTGAAGTTCGAGGTAAATTTAAGGGCCTTAATTAGTTTTTCCAAAGGCATTTTGGCGCAATTAAAGGCCCTTCAGTTGAGGGTGACTGTGATTTTTCCAAGTAAGACATGTTCCTGGATCAACAACTGTGTTCCTGTCCAAAAACTTGGTCCTAACCTTATCCCTACTCCTATTCAGAAACACGCTGTACTAGGTAAAACACATTCACCTTCAGTTGAGAGGTACATGTACCAATACATGTGAATGTGAGTTCACCAACTACACCGTGTAACTGGATCAACAGTTCACTTCAGAATGAAAATTTCCAGAAAATGTACTCACCCCCATGCACATCATCCAAGATGCTCATGTCTTTCTTTCTTCAGATGAAAAGAAATTAAGGTTTTTGAGGAAAACTCTCCAAGATTTTTCTCCATATAGTGGACTTCAACAGGCTGAAGGTCCAAATTGCAGTTTCAACGTAGCTTTAAATGACTCTACAGGATCCCAATAAATATATACATTTTTTTGAAAATTAAAGATCATTTGGCTTGGCCCTTATTTCCATTTGAAACCATCAATAACTGTTGAAGTCCACTATATGGAGAAAAATCCTGAAATATTTTCCTCAAAAACCTTAAAGGGATAGTTCACCCAAAAATGAAAATTAAGTCATTAATTACTAACCCCTATGCTTTACCAACCCCGTAAGACCTTCATCCATCTTTGAAACACAAATGAAGATATTTTTGATTAAATTTGAGAGGTGGATCACTGCTACATAGACTGCCTAAGGGATTTAAACTTGACGGCCCAGAAAGACAATGTTTAAATATTCCATGTGACAACAGTGGCTCAAGTATAAGTTTATCAAGCGACGAGAATACTTTTTGTGCGAAAAAACAAACAAAAATAACAACTTTATTCGACTATTCCTTTTCTTCCTTCTGGGCCTGAGACGAGAGTTCAAGAGATTTCGTTAATTTTGTTTGTTTGGTTTTTTTTCGCACAAAAAGTATTCGCGTCGCTTGATAAACTTATAATTGAGCCACTGTTGTCCCATGGAACATTTTAAACATTATATTATATTACATTATATTTAGAACATTATAGAACATTATATTTAAACATTTTCTTCAATGACTTTCTGGGCCGTCAAGTTTCAATCCCTTAAGGTGCCTATGTAGCAGTGATCCACCTCTCAAATTGAATAAAAAAATATCTTCATTTGTGTTCCGAAGATGAACGAAGGTCTTACGGGGTTGGTACAGCATGGGGGTGAGTAATTAATGACTTCATTTTCATTTTTGAGTGAACTATTCCTTTAACGTCTTTTTGACTAAAGAAAGAAAGACATGAATATCTTGGATGACGTGGGGAGAGTAAATTTTCCAGGAATTTCAATTCTGAAGTCAAATAATCCTGGAACAACACTGCAATAAATCTGATTTGAGGGACAAGTTTACCAAGTTTAGGTTTACAACCAGGGTGCTTCTACATCAGTGTTATTCAGCTATCATTTCCATTTGATTTTAAAGATAAGCTATGGGTAGGATTAGGTTTAGGGGTATGGATGGGGTTAGGGCAGGATTTTCGGACAGGAATGTTGTTCCAGGATCAACAACATACTGTATATTTATCAAGGGACATTTCTTACTTGGCAAATGGTGACCTCAATGTGCAGGCAGACCACTGAACTTTCATTAACTGAACAACCCTAGCATCCATAATGGCCTTGTAAGCACTAAAATCAACAGCAGGGTTTTAATACTGTGACGGCTGACGGCAGGAGTTTGATGAATCCCAAGTTTTTTAAAAAACGTACCAATTAATACGTCATACTCGTACTGCGCAAAACGTTTGTTTAACCTTGAGAAAAACACAAGCTATATGTGGAGAAAGGTGAGCACAGAAATTCGAAGATATCTGTTCTCTATTAGATGTTTAAAGGCAAGCCTTCAATGTGAGGAAACAAAGGAACAAACAGGAAGGAGGAGTTGTTTCTGTTGCAGTTAGTCCGATACACATCAGAAATCTCTATGCTGAAAGCATTATTCTTTTTGATTCGTAAACATCTCAAAATGTATCATCTGTCAAAGACGCACACACACACACGCACTGCAAGAAATCCATTGTGTACAGGATTGATACATTTTGAAGCATCAGTGAACTACATGGAGTTTGATACTAATTTTGTACTTTTGTAATAAAGTTTGGCTCTCTATTGATTGCGGAGAGGACAAAATTAGTATAAACACAGAACCATGTTAGTGACGTTCGGCCCCATAATAAAGTGTAACTCTGAAACAGGCCAATGCTTCCTGACTCTTTTAATTCCATTACGATATCATCTGCATGTGAACCGATTTAGACAAATCAGTCCACAAGCCATTTGGATTCAGTACAACAGTGGTCCAAAAAAAGTGTTTGGACACTTAAGTCACACCTTAAAATGTATGAATGTCACTGCAAATTAGATTACAAAATATCAAAGCAAGTGATATGTACTTAAAGACCAACACTTTTCAGGCAAACAATAATGTTTTCAATAGATCCTCATTTATCAATTACTCAATAGATAAACTGTTTAAAATTTAGAAAACGCATTCAAACGTAGGACACTGGCACAGAATAAGCAATGAGCATTCATGTTAATGCATCCAAATTTATCTGAAATAATTCTCTTAAATATCAATGCAATTCATAGTGATTTATGTGATAAATGAATCAGTATTTCATGTATCATTACAACCTTTTAAATGACAGCCTTGATAATTAATTAACAGACACTTTCTGAAAGTCAGACATTAGTAGAACATGTCCACAGTTGATGTTTTGGAGTACAAGTACCATTTGCTTTGATATTTTATATCCAAACCAATTCAACATACAGACATTTAATATGACTTGAGTGTCCAAATACATTTTGGGACCACTGAATATCACTAGAGATATATGCTTTTGAGCTTGAGTCTTTTAGTGACACTTTTGAAGTTACACTGGGTTCTCATGGGGGTGATGCTTTGAGAGGGAGAACTCAAATATAAGAGAGTGAGAGACCAAATTTAAGCAAGCACAACCATAACACACCCATCCCACCTGTGTGTCCCCCGTCACACTCCTCCAGATCCTCGTCGTCGCTGGAACATTCTGCAGAGGACACAATGTCATCCGTCGTCTGCTGGATCAGCCAGAGGCGTGTGGAGACAAAACAAACAGAACAAACATTTAAGTGAAGCCAAATCTACCAACACAAAAAGGATCATGGAGCAAGCATTATATTCTACTTCTCTCCCCTATTTCTCAAGGGCAGCAGACTGGATGGGGACTGAAATGTCAGGTTTGTTTTTCTCTTTGGGTTTATTTATGGTGGCTGACTCTTCATACATCGTCTCCCATGTCCAGCTTCTCGAGGGCCGTCACAGATAATCACTGTCTCTGGACGCTTTCCTTCTGCTGGCCCATCAGCACTTTCCTCCATCCCACAATCCTGATTTATGAACACGCTTGTTCCCGCCTTCTCGCTCTCCCCCAGCTCAGGCGCTCTGGCGGTGTTGTATTTCACCCCACATGCACTGTTAATCAGAGTGGATTGCTGCCGCGATAAAATAAGCCCTGTCACAAAGCAAGGGTTATGAAATCATAGCGCTGATTGAGTTTGCAGTGCCTGGTGAGAGGACGAGCTTTAACTATTATTGAGTTTGACAGGCTAATGAAACAGAGTTCGGCTTGAGCCTGGAAAAGCGTACGCGGGTGGAAAGGATGCTCTATGGAAAGGACATTTGTACTAATGTGCTCATAGTTGGAGTGAGAGACACTTTCAACGGGATTAGCACAGATTATTATCTCAGAATCTCTTGATTGATACATTTTAAGAGTATACGATTATTTAAATAAGTATGGCAGTGAGCCAGGCTGCTAAAAATAGGCTACCAGAATAGATTGTCTGCGATGCTGGTATGCTAGTGTCCCCGCCATCTTATCGTCTTAATGTAATACTACCAATGAATCTTATTTCAAGGTAAAAATTAGGTTTAAGTTTCTGAACTTTGCATTCTAATCAAACAAACCGGCACCGTGTGTGATTTTCCACCTCAGAATGTTTTAGATGTCCCTCTAATTAAAACAACTGATATAATTCAGTACAGAGACATCTAAAACAATCTGGGAGGTGCAATCTCAACTGGAGCTGAGAAACACTGCTCTATGATCTAGGTCTGGATTCACGAAAAGGTAGTAAAAATGCTCTTGTGTGCATTTTGTCCGAAATTATTAAGAACTTTTCTGAAGAACATGTTATTTTTGTTCTGAAACAACAGGCTTTGCTATTAACGGATTGATTGACAGTTCTTCTCAATGAAAAACACCTCAAAGACAGTGTTGTGTGCTGAATATATCAGTCATAATCATTTACAATAAGCATGCACACTTTCCGTTGAGACTGGCTTGACAGGAGTCTGGCACGTTGTCGTGTTTTCATCTGTGTGTTCTGTTGAATTCAATTGCTCTCCATCTTTGTATGAACGCTTTCATATGTGTTGAATGCTTCTGAAAATTGAGTCATCACATTGTGAAATAATAACTGACATCTCTATTTGATTCATTGTAGAATTCAGCAAAAACTCACATCACGCATATATCCATGGCCGATCATTGTTCACATTATTGATCGTTGGTGTCACTTCAGTTTACTCATGTTTATTTATTCACATTTACATTTATTCATTTAGCTGACGCTTTTATATGTCAGAGGTCGCACGCCTCTGGAGCAACTAGGGGTTAAGTGTCTTGCTCAGGGACACATTGGTGTCTCACAATGGATTCGAACACGAGTCTCGGGATTATGTGTTAGGATTAGGCTTGGATTGTGTTATTGCCGTGACACACCAATCTGACGGTTGGCTGTCCGTGAGCACTTGTCACACTCGTGTTCCACACGTCAGCTCTAGTCAGACTCACGTCGATGGGAGTTCACCCGATTCAACACGTCAGGTCTGTCGGTGAGAGAGGTCACTCTGATTGGCTGTTCATTTAGTGAACGAGTCTCACACTAGAATAAAAGACAACGTGATGAAAGCGAGCACAGCTTTTCTAATTTTAAGTCATCTTACCTGAGCCTTCCAATATGCATTTTCATAACAACATGAGCAGGGGTGTGTTTCCCGAAAGCATCGTTAGCCAACTATGGTCGCAAGTTCTGTCGTTATCAGCATAGTTCAACGAGTCGGTGTTTCCCGAATCCATCGTTCCAACGAACATTTACTTGAGCAAAATAAGCAAGCTGACATTAAGTATAACTGGTGCCTTTTATTTAGAATAAATACAAATGTAATTTACATCTTTTAGTTTTTCAAAAGATTTAAAGTACCGATTTTGAAGAGTGAGCATGTGCAAACATGCTCTTCTATGTAAGAACGAGCCAAATATTGAGTCTGGTAATGAAGCAGAACAACTGAGAACAATTAGAAATAGTCCTCAGATGACATGTCTGTAATTTATATAAAACAAATCTAGCGTTAATTGGATCTCAAACAGTTTCAAAAAGTAGTTATTATTCCACCACATGGTTGAACGATACATCGCGACTAGCTAGTTGATTTCTCCAACGATGCATCGTACTATGGAAGTGAAGCAGCGAACTACATAGTTGTACGGGAAACGCACCCCAGCATGACTGGTTTTCAAAATGGTAAGCAAGCGCTGCTTTGTTTACAGTTTATGTATCTGCAGGCCTATTTTCATTTACCCTTTGAAAGACAAATATAGACTATTGATACCTGCTGATATAGATGTTATTTCCTTACTTTTCCTTGTGGTAGTTGGCAGTCAGCTGTAGTTTTTGGAGTGTGTTCAAGCGCATAAGGCTACAATTTAAAGTGGCATCTTATTGCATCAATAATAACAACTGATTTCTGTCTGATGTTAGGGCTAGTGTTTGATCAGTAATTTTTTTAAAATACTCTGGTTTTACTTTATTTTGATGGTCCCTTTAACACATTCTGTTGACTATAAATAACGTTGCACCTACATGTCTACTAAGAGTGTTAGTCGAGTATTAGTAGACTGGTAGGGTTAGGGTTAGAATAAGTTGACATACTTGCAAAGTTACTTATAGTCAGTAGAATGTCTGTTCTAGAAGCATCACAATAAAGAGTAAGCAGATATTAAGCAGACAGTCAATTAATACTCTAATGAGAGTTAGTTACATGTTGCAAAGTTACTTATAGGGTGCTTTCACACCTGCCTCATTTAGTTCGGTTGAATCGCACTAGAGTTCACTTTCCCCCTTGGTGCGGTTCGTTTGGGCAGGTGTGAAGGCAGCAATCGCACTCGGGTGCGCACCAATAGTAGACCAAACAAGCGTACCGAGACCTCCTTGAAGAGGTGGTCTCGGTACGCTTTCAAATGAACTCTGGAGGGGTTCGTTTGTGGTGAGAACGTGATCCGACCTCGAACAGACCCAACTGCCAATTAACTGCGCATTTTTGGACTAAACCAGCTGCCGTAGTAAAACAAAATGATTATTTTTATAGTCAATAGCGTTCCCTTTAAGCCATGACTGACTTACCTCATTCTGGACTCTCACTAAAACACTCATCATAAACACTGAAGTTGTCCGCACTGCACAGTGAACCTCTTATTTATATCGTGTCTATACTTTGTTGTTTATGAGGGGATTTGCGAAAGGATAAAGCTTGTGCTGATTCTGAACATAAATTGTGAGCGAATTCTCCGCATATCAGCCGGATTTTGCTCGATCCTCTTTGTTTACTTCCAGGAGTTCAGTTGGGATTTTCACGCACGTTAATTCTGACCAATCGAAGTGCAGTTATGGAAATATGTTCAAGACATATCTGGCCAACGAGTAATGTGGATGTTGTCACGTGACTATATTTTGGTTCGTTTCATCAACTGATTCGGACCAGAGCAATCAGTGTGGTGTGAAAACGAACCAAAACTGAAAAACGCTACAAAAGTATCATTTTTCGCCCTTGGTACGGACCAAATGAACAGATGTGAAAGCGCCCATAGTCAACACAATGTTCAAAACGGACCATCAAAATAAAGTGTTACCAATACTTTCTTCCAAGTAATTCAGTGAGATTCACAAGCTAAGGGCTTAAGATCAGCCAGAACAAGCAATGAAATTAATCCTCAAATAAACTGGTGGGGTCATGGTGGTGTCATAATGGTGCTGGATAACAGCAGATCAATCCAGCCAAGCGACAGTTACTGTAATACAGATGTAAAGCAGTCATATTACCAGCAGATGTGACATTGATGGAGCTCCTCAAGACCAGAGGGGTCTCACCCCTTACAGTTCATCGGTGCTGTTCTCAAGAGTTTCCCAGAGTGTGAAATCACAGAAGATTCTTGACAGATGTTTGTGCATGACCAGTTACATAAGTGGTGTCAGAAGACAGGCTAGTCCAGACCATAACAGCTCAGAAATGGTTTTCTGCCAGCACAGAGCACCACTAATGCCACTAATGTCCCATCTACTGTCTGTGACCACAGCTCAAAAATGAGGGCAATACAAAACCAATTCCAGACTGCCTACAGAGAACTACTCTGCTGCAGCACAACAAACTCTATTGTAAATAAAGTGTATACTTAACAATAATATATTAAACACAATTTTCTGTTAATGTTTAAAGGGTTAGTTCACCCAAAAATGAAAATGAAGTCATTAATTACTCACCCCCATGCTGTACCAACCCCGTAAGACCTTCGTTCATCTTCAGAACACAAATTAAGATATTTTTGATTAAATTTGAGAGCTGTCTCACTACCACATTGGCTGCCTAAGGGACTGGCTCTTGACGGCCCAGAAAGGCAATGAAGAAAATGTTTAAATATCCCATGTGGCTACAGTGGCTCAACTATAAGTTTATCAAGAATACGAGAATACTTTTTGTGCGAAAAAACAAACAAAAATAACGACTTTATACGACTATTCCTTTTCTGCGTCGTGGAAATCTAAGGAAGTCTCGTTTCAGGCCAACAAGGAAGAAAAGGAATAGTCGAATAAAGTCGTTATTTTTGTTTGTTTTTTCGCACAAAAAGTATTCTCGTTGCTTGATAAACTTATAGTTGAGCCACGGTAGTCACTTGGGATATTTAAACATTTTCTTCATTGACTTTCTGGGCCGTCAAGAGCCAGTCCCTTAGGCAGCCAATGTGGTAGTGAGACAGCTCTCAAATTTAATCAAAAATATCTTCATTTGTGTTCCGAAGATGAACGAAGGTCTTACGGGGTTGGTGCAGCATGGGGGTGAGTAATTAATGACTTAATTTTCATTTTTGGGTGAACTAACCCTTTAAGTCTACAGTTTAGCAGAATAGACATTCTAACTGACATGGTAACAGAGTAAGTGATTGATCTGAAACATCATCATAAAAGTACACATACTTACTGTATAGAAATAATTACTCAAGTAAACGTAAAAATGCTAAAAAGTACTTGAGTTAAGAGTAAAAAAGTATCCAATGAAATGTATCTTGCTTCAGTGCAAGCAAAAGATTATGAAGATCACAATAGGGTGTTTTCCCTCTTTCATGACCATACGTGAGAGGTGGTGTGTCAAAATTGCGCTATAATTTTTAAAAATAAACAGTAACATGGTACTTCAAAAGAAAGTAAACCTGCAAAGATTTGAACTCAAAAGTAAAGGAAACGCTTTGTGGACATCAAGCTAACTTAATAACTTAATTCAGACTACCTCCTGAGAACATCTGCAGTGCTCACATTTACAACAAAATACTTCCAAAACAACAATGAAATGGGGAAGGTGACAGGGAATAACACCGAATTTACAGCATGTTTGACAATGATGAGTCTGTTTTCGCAGTGGCATCAAATCTACAGTCCCTAGCTGGCGTATTTTACAAAAAACGATTTCACAGCTGGCTAAATCCAATTTTGTCACAAAATCTCCATGCTATACAAAAACTTATTTTGGGAGCAGAATATTCCCTTTCTTGTGTGGAAATGATTCTCCATGCATTTCCCCATTCTCTCGCAGAACTGAGGAAGTCCTGAGGGACTAGATTCGAGGTGTTCTAGAACGTTCTGAGCTTGCTGGAGTGATGGAGTTTACGCAACGCCACGGCTAAGATGTCATGTCATTTCTAATAGCCGTAAAGGCCTGTAATAGGAGGACCCTGGTGAGTATCAGTGTGTAAAAGATTTTCAGCTATTTCTTTAACGCCAGTGTCTACTAGAAGCTGAAGCCCAGGATGATGAGTGGGTGGAGGATATAGCATTGTGAAAAACCAGACACTCTTGTGCCTTGTTTCCTCAACTCATTCTGTTTCAAATGCTCTACAATCTGAAAAACTTGCAGAAACAAATATCCATTCTCACTCAACTGCTCTGCCATTCCCAACAAGATAGCAATCTCAGCGCCGGAAGCACTTTTTTCGATCGGGTCACTCCGGATCTGCATTATCGTGTCAGATCTTGGCTTTGACAGATGGACACAAGAAAAGCTTGTATTACAAAGAATCAATGGCGTCAGGCTGTATCCCTGTCAAAGGTCTGCTCGAACGTCTCTTCTGGGATGTTCAGGAGAAATAGCAAGATCAGAATGATATGCATTGTTGTCTGGCTAATGTCACCTCAGTGTCCTACAGTGTTCGAATATAACACTGGTTGGCGTGATGAAGCATTGTATCGTATCCTTTAGGAGCCTAAGCAATGTTCCCTGGTTCCAACGAAACACTGTCTACTTGATAAAACTAAATAAATGAAAATAAATCAGCTGCATTGCAGAATTCATTCTTCATTCCACAACCCTAAACATATTTTGCCAGGATAAGATCTAATATTGATATTTGTGGAGTTTGGTCATGATGCATTTATCTTCTAAAAGTCAGCATTATTTTCTGCTTTCTGGATGGAAGAGCCAGAGAAAAATAATACCTCCAATTTCCAGGTGAAGGCGTTCATGAAATTCAAACTCCAAACCAATCAGATACAATCTGCTATTTCAAGATTTTTCATTCAGAAAAAAAAAACAACAACATAAGAAAAACAACAACATCCGTCCACTGACATGTTGAGCAACTTCTATGTTGGGTTTCTTCAGACGGTGACAAGTCAATGGTCTGAAGAAGAACGATTCAGTGGAATCAGCATTCGGTGCCACTGTATAAAGGCAGAGCGTCAACTGCTATTCGTTCATGCACTTGAAAAAAAAAAAGTCTTGCCTAGTCCCCTAGTCCCCTAGTCTTGCACAGCCAGACTGTTGGCACTCCGTTGCAGCATTGCAGCTTTGCCACTGTTGTCAAGGATCGCCCAAGAGTACAAGTAAAGCAAACAATCACAGTTGGTTTTGTTTCAAGTCATGTTTAGGGGCATGGAATTGTATTGGGGTGTGGACTCCAACCAGATGGAACTGGATGTTCTGATCCAATCTGACTTCTGACCTGTAATGTTTCCTGAATCATAATCATACACTGTTTGTTTGTTGGCCCCCCGACTGAGCCTGGGTTCTCCTAAGGTTTTTTTCCCCATTCTATCACCTGGGGCCTCATTTAGCGTAGAATTTGCGTCAGAAGTGGCGTACGGCAGCCCGTTCTCATCCTTTAACGTCATATAGAACGCTATATGCAAAAACAGCGCTATACTACGCATATGGCACCCTTTATCGTTAATATAACACGCGAACCCAAGACGTCATAAATCCTTTAGCGTGAATATGACACGCAGACCCTACCCCACACCTAAACTTAGCCCTCACAGCACGTGTTTTATTAACGATAACGGGTGCCATGTGCGTGGTATAGCGCCGTTTTTGCATATAGCATTCTATATGACGTTAAAGGATGAGAATGCGTTGCGTACGGATGAAACATAGGACGTGCGTAGTGTACGCACAGAAATATTCAGATTTATAAAACCGTGAGCACGCACATCCTACGCAATTTTCCCTTAATAAATCACAATCAATTCTAAATGTAGCACAGCTTTTGCGTCTTAATGTCATGCCCATAGTTTCCCATAAATAGTCTTTGAAACGCCCACAAGTAAATATTTATCGATTGCGAAATCATGGCAAACACAGAGAGGAAAACCAAGAAACATAACTTCTTGTGCGTCATTATAGCCTGGCTAACGCTAGACCACGTATTATTGAGAATTAAACGTGGTCTGGAAAACACATGTTCAATTTCTCGTATTTAAAGCGTTTGAGACGAATGCCCAGAGCCGTATTATTGGGTGCTACGAATGTCAATCAAATGCGCCTGTACGTCTATCAAATGCACCTGTGCTCCCTCCCCGTTCTGTGATTGGTTCCCTATTTCAGGGGAAAATTTGTTTCATGGTATCCAGACTGCCTAGCAGCGCGAATAAAATCGCGCTACGGCAAGGCAGAATGGGGAAACCCAGGCTAGCGTCATTACGCATTGTGATGGCATTTTATGTGTTATGAGGATGAATTGCATAACACGCCAATATTATTGCAGAACATATTTCACTTTTCTTTTTGCACATATGTGTTAATTTGCATTTCTGTTGTAATCTTCATTTGATTTTGTTTGTTTTACTCTGCAGATCAATAAAACGGGTGTTTGTGTAGGCTATTAATTGTGAGACTTGCTTTGTGAAGTCTTCGTGTTTTTAAAGAGGGGCAATATTGCCATTTCTTTTACACAACGGTCTACAGTTTGACACGCTTTCACATGTTTCTTCCACCTGTTTTTGTGCGTACGCCTGGGTCAGAGTTTGCGTAAATTACCGCACATTTTTTCATCAAATTTTTTTTTTATAAATACCAATTATTGCGTAGAGAGTGGCATACGCCACTCTTTTTGTGCGTACGTAACGTTTATAAATGAGGCCCCTAAGGGAGTTTTGGTTCTTTGCCACTGTTGCCTTGGCTTTTGCTTAGTTGGGGACATTTATTATTCAACCATATTATTGATCTGCGTTACTTAAGGTTGACGAAACTACTGAAATTACTGCTCCCCTAATCCCTCCTCTAAACCGAAACCTCAGTGTGAGCAGGTCGTAAGAAAAAGTACAAATGAGGGTGTACGAAATCATGTAATAATTGTAATGAGACTGTGTTTTTCAATGCCTGTTCCCTCATGTTCATTGTTTAATTATATGGTCTGGGGATCATTTATTCCACCTAGGTAGTAGAGAGCAAAAGAGAAAGAAAAAAGATTCGATTTTTAGGTACGTGAGGTGTATCTGTGCACCTTTTTTTCATTCACAGTACACGCCTGCGACTCCCCTCTAATTGTTCCAAGCCGTTGGAGGCAGTTTCAAACAGGGCCATTTATCTTCCAGGGCAAAGGAAATGGTCTTTGGCCTTGATCTTTAATCACTCCCCTGCCGCAGTGTGCAAGGTCATCAGAGAAGTGGTGACAAACAGTCCAACAGAACTGCCCTCGTTGCGCTGAGACTCGCTGACTAAAATTAGAGAGCGACACGAGCCAAACAGGATGTTTCAATTACAGCCCGAGATCAGGACGGGGAAAAATGAAGCATCCAGTTACTGTGTGTGGCTCTGTGTGTAATGGAGACACAAAGGGAAGTCTGGACGGAGACCCACAGGACAGAGAGAGGACCGACAGGGCCAGAGGACACAGAGAATTGGGATCCACAAGGATTATAGTGAAGTCCGTTATCCCAGAAGAAGAGATTTGGCCTTTTTCTTTGCAAACGCTGAACTCTGGGTGATCAACTTGAGACACAAAATAGAAGGATGAGCAGATGATCATTTGACTGTGAAACACTCATAGGAAATCAACAACTACTGTAAAGTCATAGTAGATTACTTTAAATGAATAGTTTACTATTTACTCATATATTCCAAACCCAAATATTTTCTTTTGAGGAACACAAAAGACAAAGAACATGCAGAATGTCTGAAATGCTCTTTTACAATCAATGAAATTAACTTTCAATTTTCAAACCATAAAAGAAGACCATGCAAGTCATCCCAGCTAGGATTTTTTTGTTCTAAAAATGTTCTGAGAACATTACCATGCAGTGTTCTAATAATGTTTTCAGCGGGTAGTTTTCTTTTGGTTCCTAAAATGTTCTCTTAAAAGTTCTAATAACATTCTCTAAAAACATTCTAAATATGTTAAATGCTAACATTGTTAGAACATTATTTCCTGACGTTCTTATAACATTTTCAGCGGGTAGTTTTCTTTTTGTTCCCAGAATGTTCTCTTAAAAGTTCTAATAACATTGTCTAAAAACATTTTAAATATGTTTATTGCTAACATTGTTAGAACATTATTCCCTAATGTTTTTATAACATTTTCAGCGGGTAGTTTTTTTTTGGTTCCTAAAATGTTCTCTTAAAAGTTCTAATAACATTGTCTAAAAACATTTTAAATATGTTTATTGCTAACATTGTTAGAACATTACTCCCTAATGTTTTGCACTTTCAGCGGGTAGTTTTCTTTTTGTTCCCAGAATGTTCTCTTAAAAGTTCTAATAACATTCTCTAAAAACATTCTAAATATGTTAAATGCTAACATTGTTAGAAAATTATTCCCTGACGTTCTTATATCATTTTCAGCGGGTAGTTTTCTTTTTGTTCCCAGAATGTTCTCTTAAAAGATGGCATAACATTCGCTAAGAACACTCTGAAAATGTTTTGTGATGACCTTCTATAAAGGTTTAATCATAACATTTTTAAAACATTATCCCCTAACTTTCTTATAAAGTTTTTAGCGGAAGTTTATTTTTGTTCCCAAAATGTTCTCTTAAAACCCCTCAAAAATGATTAGCTATAACATTGTTAAAGCATAACATTTTATTAATCTCAAAACTAAAACATCAAAATCTAACAGGTTTAAATGGCATCCACATAAATTATTAGAAGTTCTGCGTACAGTAAATGCCCAACATTACATGAAGAACTCAGTAAAGTCACTCATGCGTCTTGACTGCGGTGTTTGCTCAGAGCACTCATCATCAGTCTTTGCTTGTTTTGGTTCTTGCAGAAAAATAATCCAGGAATCTGTATTAATAATAGTGTTCTACTATTCTCTCTTCTAGTTGTCCAGCTGCTCCCCCAGTTAGCATTGAGCTCTGTTCTCTGTGTGCACAGTAGAGTTTTTCCTCATAGCCTAAAAAAGAAGATCATGCAAAAGTGTAAACATAAAGAATACACATACATTAAGATCACAAGCAATATTGACATTGAAAACTTTCAAAATTAGCCAGCCTAATTAGCAGTCAGAAATTATGTAAAGACTAATTTATTGAAAGTATAAATATGATAAATTATGAGTATCTTTTTTGTTTCTGTAATTTAAAACATACTTAATCCATGTATCCAATATCTTAATACAATAAAGTTTTAAAAATGGATATTTTTCTTACACAAATGCTTCGCTTTAAAAGGGCTTTATAACCCCGCCAGAGTCATGTGGTGGATTACTTTTATCATGGATGGATGCGCCTTGATAGACGGCCATTCACTGCCATTCTAAAAGTCAGAAGAGTCAGGACATTTTTTTAAATATAACTCAGATAGTATTCATCTGAAAGAAGAATGTTATATAAACCTGAAGCCTTGAGAAACGCTCTTTCCAATTCATTAACGTTAACCTCTAACGTTATATGAATTACTGAATTATTATTAACTTTTACTTTCAAAAGACATTAAGATCACTTTTAAGTAAAAATACAGTATTCGTATGCATAGAACACATACCGGCATCTTGGCTACCTTGGTTGTAAATGGAGACTTTATTGTGTCATCGGTAAGTTAATCATCTTGAAACAGTCCGTTTGGAGTCTGCATTAAAACAAATCTAGCTGTTATTCAAAAGTAGCATACACTCAGATTTAATGCGACTGTCATACAATTCTAAGAAAGTAGAAAGTTAGGTCTAATACTGAAAGACATCAAGGATAAGAGAAAGCTATGTAAACTGAAAAAATACACACAAAAACTTACAGTTGTGAAACAGTTCCGTTGACCAGGAGTTCTGTTGTTTTGGGCCAATGTGTCGCCAATTTAGACAACGGACATTCTGCGCCGATTTCTTCAACAGAAACGTTGCTTTATTTGCGCTGTTTGTCGAGTTCAAATGTTCTTACGTCATGGGAACATCGCGCTGTGATTGGTGGTTTTAAACGTCGATCTACAGCGACCTCCAATCAGCTTCTCATCTCTTGTAAACGCATTTGTCGCAACAGTTCATTTCAGAGTAGCCTAATATATCCTCAAAACACTTTACCGTATGCTGTTTTGACAATGTTCCTCTTTCATTATGGAAAATTATGCCATTATTCTATAGGTTAAAATAATTCTACAATCTGTTACCTAAACAGCTTCCTTAAAATATCCTTACAATTTTATGAGCTTTTGTTAACATATATTATGAGATTTTGTCATCTCAGGTAAATGTCCACAAAACATTTGATGAATGTTGCTTTGATAATGTTCCTCCTTTGTTATTGTGCCAATGATTTATAAAAGATAACAACATTTCGACAAAAAATCCTCAAAATGTATCATGCAAAATGTTTGTTAAAAAGTCAATTTAAAGGAATGTTTTATTAAAAACATTTTATCATCTCAGGACTAAATAATATCCTCAAAACATTTTGCGAACGTTAATTTGATTATGTTCTTCCTCTGTTATTATGGTAGGCCTACATTCAATATTTTATGAAAGATCATTCTATAAACTTTTACCTCATTAACATCCTCAAAATGTTACATTTAAAACATTCTAGTTTTGTTAAACACGTCACATTACAAGAATGTTTTATAAAAACATTCCATCATCTCAGGCCTCAATGATATCCTCAAAACATTTTTCGAACGTTGATTTGATAATGTTCCTCCTCTGTTATTATGGAACATTGTTTCAGTGTTTTATTGAGAACGTTAAAATATCTGTTATCTCAACAACATTCCCAAAACATCCTTAACATGTTACAGTGTTAATGAAACACGTCACATTACAAACATTTTATCAAAAAACATTCCATCATATCAGGCCTCAATGATATCCTCATAACATTTTGCGAACGTTGATTTGATAATGTTCCTCCTCCGTTTTTATGGGACATTGTACCAATGTTTTATTGAGAACATTGTAATGTCTGTCATCTCAACAACATTCCGAAAACATCCTCAACATGTTACAGTGAAAATGTTCTAGTTTTGTTAACACGTCACATTACAAGAACATTTTATAAAAACATTCCATCATCTCAGGACTAAATAATATCCTCAGAACATTTTACGAACGTTGATTTGATAATGTTATTCCTATGTTTTTATGGGACATTGTTTCAATGTTTTATAAAAGATCATTCTACAAACCTTTACCTCATCAACATCCTTAAAATGTTAAATTTAAAACGTTCTAGTTTTGTTAAACACGTCACATTACAAGAACATTTTATAAAAAAACATTCCATCAACTCAGGCCTCAATGATATCCTCATAACATTTTGCGAAAGTTGATTTGATAATGTTATTCCTATGTTTTTATGGGACATTGTACCAATGTTTTATTGAGAACATTGTAATGTCTGTTATCTCAACAACATTCCGAAAACATCCTCAACATGTTACAGTGAAAATGTTCTAGTTGTGTTAACAAGTCACATTACAAGAACATTTTATAAAAAACATTCCATCATCTCAGGACTAAATAATATCCTCAAAACATTTTGCGAACGTTCATTTGATTATGTTCCTCCTCTGTTATTATGGGACATTGTTTCAATGTTTTATAAAAGATCATTCTTCAAACCTTTACCTCATCAACATCCTCAAAATGTTAAATTTAAAATGTTCTAGTTTTGTTAAACACGTCATATTACAAGAACGTTTTATAAAAAACATTCCATCATCTCAGGCCTCAATGATATCCTCATAACATTTTGCGAACGTTGATTTGATAATGTTATTCCTATGTTTTTATGGGACATTGTACCAATGTTTTATTGAGAACATTGTAATATCTGTTATCTCAACAACATTCCGAAAACATCCTCAACATGTTACAGTAAAAATGTTCTAGTTTTGTTAACATGTCACATTACAAGAACATTTTATAAAAAACATTCCGTCATCTCAGGACTAAATAGTATCCTCAAAACATTTTGCGAACGTTAACCTGATAATGTTCCTCCTCTGTTATTATGGAACATTGTTTCAATGTTCTATAAGAGATCATTCTACAAACCTTTACCTCATTAACATCCTCAAAATGTTAAATTTAAAACGTTCTAGTTTTCTTAACATGTCGCATTACAAGAACATTTTATAAAAAACATTCAGTCATCTCAGGCCTCAATGATATCCTCATAACATTTTGCGAGCGTTGATTTGATAATGTTCCTCCTTTGTTTTTATGGGACATTGTACCAATGTTTTATTGATAACATTCTAATATCTGTTATCTCAACAACATTCCCAAAACATCCTCAACATGTTACAGTGACAATGTTCTAGTTTTGTTAACACGTCACATTACAAGAACATTTTATAAAAACATTCCATCATCTCAGGACTAAATAATATCCTCAAAACATTTTGCGAACGTTGATTTGATAATGTTCCTCCTCTGTTATTATGAGATATTGTGCTAATGTTTTATTGAGAACATTGTTTAATCTGTTATCTCAGCAACATTCCCAAAACATCCTCAAAATGTTACAGTGAAAATGTTATATCTTAGTTTACATTTAACCTTATAGGAACATTATTTGAAATGAGAAAACATCCTTAAAACATTCTTAAAACATTGCATTCAAATGTTTTATTTAAAACATTAACCAAACCTCTAGGGAATGTTAGCCAAAGTTCTAAGAACGTTCCCTGTTAGCTGGGATCTTGTCTTGGCTCTAAAGCCATCCTTAATTTAACCAAACACTCAGAACACACCATGCAAATCCAAATGAACGTAAATGCTCTTTTAGTTGAAAAAAGCATCTCTTTGATTACCAGAAAGAAGCTGACACCCGCAAGCTTCCGTACCATTGTCCAGACAGCAGCCGTGTTCAGATAATAAATCACCCTTGAGATGTTTCATTACAGCATCAGAAAGACACGGCAGTGTGTTTACCCTTTGCTTATATACTTGCTGTCATCCTCTCACAGGCTAGAGTGGCTAAATGTGAGCAGTGCTGATTTGAATACTGATCTTGCAGGGAGTCTGAGCTCAAAGAGGCTTTTATCGAGCACAAAGTGAGATTCAACTTTCCACGGCTGCCAATCACATCTACTCCAACTGACCCACAAAAAGGCCCATACTTAAACTGAAGGACATAAACCATTAATAAACCATTTTTGTTTGTTAAAGGGGTCGTATAATGCGATTTTAAGATTATTTTGATTATTGATTGTTATAGAATAGGTTAACATGCTTTAATGTTCAAAAAAACACATTCTTTTTTCACATACTAAATTAATTGATTTCAACAAAGGCCCTCCTTCCGAGATACTCAGAGATTGGCCAGCTGACCAAGTGCAACGCTTAAAACCTCAAGCGTGTGTTGGAAATGTAACACCCCTTTTCATAATCACGAGCTTCAGCTTCCAAGTCTTCTCAACATTTATAACCTGATGATCGTGCCAATCGAAAGGAACCATCTTGCAAAAGGAAAAGCTGCCCTCTGTAAAATGCGCTGAGCACAAGCGAACTTTTGTGTTGTACTGCTCAAGCACAGCTTTATAAATAAATCTGATCAACCTCTGAAAACAAACGCTTTTGCATCCAAACACACTTCACTGAAACCTTGCCTTCTTTCTTTGTGTATGGCTTTGGGTATTGGCATTATGCTAATATTTCACATTGTGACATAGATGGTTTATAATTAAAACTTTACAACAATTAGTTCCTGTCCTCAAATTTGATTGGCTGAGTGGCATTCCAAAAGTCCTCATATACAGCCCAACGCCACAGGGACTTTCCACCATTCGTCTGTGTTTGCATTTTCCAGGCAGACTGTTAGTCTGATTTGTTCAAAAACACTGATCCAGCAACGTTGTTTCATTTGAACCTTTTCCCTACCATTGATGGAAATGTCCATGTTTTCACTGTTACACAGTAGAAGGCGCTATTACTGAGTCTCCTGATCAAAACACAGGAGAAGAAAAAGCAGAAAGCAATTTCATATGTAAGCATATGCATATGTAAAATAAAATGATCATCGATATTAAACCACTTATAAATCAAAACTGCAAAACATTTCTGAATGAAATGTCAACCCTAAGACGAATTATAGGACTGTGAAGCTATCGGGGCATGGGCGTCAGAGGCGAAAAATAAATAAAATAAAATAAAAAATGACGCCCCAGAAAAAATGTTACTGGAGTAAATACCATTTCATGGATTCTAGTGCCTTTTAATGAAACAAGCAAACTAAACTCCGCTTCACGTTGTGGATTAAATGCACAGCTATCAGTGGATTGACAATTTAAAGCTGTTATTGATGTTTGGAATGCAATATTTGACTGGAAGGGTACAACATGCGGTTGTTTTCGTAAGTTGAGGCTCGTTGAGAAATATAATGTAGGGATTCAGTGGAAATTGAGTTTAATGTATTAGGGAATTCCTCAAGTGGAATGGATTTGACTGACGGCGCTCTGAAAAAAGGGAACAGATATATGCACTGAATTAGATAAATGTAAAATGGGGAGATAAAAGTGAAAAGTGAGCAAGTCCAATATCATTGGTCTTAAAAAGTGGGTGGGTTTTGTCCCACCCATATACTGTACAATGGTTCCGACACCCATGTTTGGTGGGTGTTGATAGACTCGTCTACTTGAATCTGATTCAGATGTCGTCTTTAACAAAAATGCAATTTTCTCAGCTTTTTCCTCAAAATGTTGCTTTTTAAAATAAATGTAACTAAACCACATCCAAGTGTTTAATAAAAAACAATACATTAAGCAAAAGGGTCTGTTCTTTATTTAGATATATTGCATATTCTAATGCCTAACCCTATATTTATTAAAAAAAAATATTCCGGGGGCCATGAAAACTGTGAAAATGGTCAAAAATGCTGGTGATGTCTCAATATATTTTTTTAGGGACATTAAATAGCTTCAAAGTAATTCTAGTTTATATAACTACATTTGTAAACCATTTTTGCTTGAAAGTGAACAACTTCAATTAATGAATAGTTGGACAAACTACAGTATCAAAGTAGCTTCCCCAATACATTATACACAAAGTTTTGTTATTTTTATAACACCTTTCATCACCTTCACTTGTCACAGTCATTGTAGATGAGATAGATTGATGCGATTGTATAAACTCATGCAGAGCAGGGAACTGCAGCTTCACTAGACCACATGTTCATCTACATCCCTTGCATGCTTGTTTCTAATGAGCCCTTCACCCTAGAAGCCCCCCATCAATCTGCCACCTTCACATCATTTGGACCACCAAGCTAGCATCTCTTTTTGCGCAGCATGAGGAAAAGAGAGTGAAGAGAAATTACCACGCAAACAAGTACCTCGTTGCTGCTGACCTTTACATGGTACTAATGTACAGGCGCTCTGAGCCCATCTGCAGGCAGCCGCTGTGAACCATAGAGCAGTGAGCTTCAGGCTACAGACACAACAAATGGGTTGAGTAACTATGAACCATCATAAAATGGCACGAGGAATGAGAATGTTCTAAAATGAAAGTATTCCTTGACAGTACATTATTAAAAGTCTAAATCTAGTCTTAAACTACCTGTGAAATGCAACAGATTGAAATATTCATGCAATTGTTATCATTATTATTAATATACTTTTATTAAATAAATCATTGGATTTCCTTTACAGAAAATTTCAAAATTTAAATCCACTCTTAAACCAGAAAATGATTACATTATGAAGTTTTTATTACAATAATAATGTAATTATTGTGCATTTTCGTGTGCAGTTATTGCATTATGAGTCGCTACAAGCAGCATTCAGAATTTATAAACAATATTTTTAAACAGATATGTATTATCTTAAAACCAGATGCAGTTTGACAAATTACATTTCTAGTCAGATTTATAAAACTATTTTACACATTAGGGAATAATTAGGCATAACTGATCACTATTAAATGAGTACTTCACCACTGGCCCAATTGGCTTATAATTAAATATGGCTGCCTATACAGTGAAGGCAAATGATTTTTTGACTAGAGAAAACAGAGAAAAAAGGCTGATCTATTCCCTTTTTCCAAATAGGTAGGAAAACTTCCAAAACCCATAATGCACTGGGCATGTTGGAATTCAAGGCCACTTCCAACCACTCTAATATACGCTTACCAAACATACCAAATCAAATACCGCCTTGCTTTACAAAATACTCCTTGGCAAACTTGTAGTCATGATGTGGTCGACTTGTATTTTTTCCGGGTGCAGGAATTCAAAGATGTGGGGCACTATCTTGCACCCGGCACAAATGACTTCGTACACAACGCATTTATCATTCCTATTTTGTAGACGCGCAAAGCGAGCTTTTCCTTCCACAGACACAGTCGGTAAACTAGGGAACTTGCATAAAGCTTACACATTTACCTATATTATTATATGCATGTTTAACCGAAGCTAATTTGGGTGGGTTTGTCCCATCCCCAATGTCACTTCTGTTTCTTTTACGGCCCTGACGAGAACATCGATCTCCTCGGCTGTGAACCGATTGTGAAGCGTGCCTGGTAAATGCGCCGTTATAATAGTATTGCGCCATGGAACAAGCACACCTCGTTCATCATGAATAATGAAGCTACTTCAAACCAACCCCTTTTAGATTTGCGTTGAGCGCAAGAGTCATTTATCCCGCCGGTTAAATAGCAACAGCGACCAAGACCCACCCACAAAGTTACTTGCGCTTCACGCTTGATACTTGCGTTTCAGATCGTTAAAATAGGTTTAAATGTTTATAGGGAGCGAGTTATATCGGTTTTCTGTGAAGGATCCAGCGCATTGTAGGCAGTGGCTAAAGGCTGCAAAGAATCGTAAATATGTAGAGAACATCGCAACGGATAATCTGAAAAACTCTGCGTACAGGTAAGCAAGCTGTTGCTATAGTGTTCGCCTTTTACCAAAACACTGTTAAAAGAGTAAAAATAGTACAATACAGGTTTCAGTGATAAACCTACCCTGACAATAACTGTTCTGTTAATAACCCTCTGTCGATCCGACTGTCTGAGGGCGGGGCTACAATAATGCAGAAGTATAATCTGTACTTTTGACGAGAGGCCTGGAGCTGCCAAAAGACTTATAAATTTACAAATAAACAATTTATCAATTTATCGGTCCAGGTAACATGGAGAACGAGTAAACTTTGTTCATTTAAATATACTATAAACATTGTAACAATACTAAGTGGGTTGAAAATCTGCAGAGTTCCACTTTAATGATGATATATAATAATATTTATATAATTATATATTATAATTCAGCATCTTGTGGGAAATGTGGTCAAATTTAATATGATGACCAGAGTCAATCCTTATTCAAAGAAAAAATTATTAAAAATCTGACCATTTTTAAATTGTAAAACAACAACTTTAAAAAGTACATAGCTTCATGGATCCAACTGCAGATTTTTTTTTTGTTTTGTTATTGAAACAGGACAGCTGAAATAATTTTAGAAAAGGAACAAGATAAACCCAGGTACATGAACATGAATCTACAACAAACGCACACAATGCAACCATGTATAGGCAATGCTAGACAGAGAAACACTGGTGTATAAATACACAATGGGTGATGGGCAACACACCAGGGAAACACTCGACTAATCAGGGTACTATGGAAACAAGCAAGACAGAAGGCAAACAGGATATGAAAACAGAAACAGGGGGGACAGAAAACACTTCAACATAACATTCCTTAAGGAAACGGAAACAGGCTGAGATCATGACAACTAGTAAAAATACCTGCAATGCCATACAGGAGCTCAATTTGGTGAACCATTTTTTTAAATCAGTTTGTTTCCATGAACCGTCTCAATTGATTCACTTGAATTTAAAGAGATTCACTGACTTATAAAACGTGCAGAATGGATTGTTTGGACAAGCATGTTTGATTTAGCTCGCTGCAGACCTGGAAGAAAGCTTTTTACAGGATAAGTTACACTATTTAGAAAACAGCTGAGCCACTGTGATGACACTGAAACCCCAAAATACACCAGTGAGAGAGTGTGTGAGTGTGTTGTGTTTCCATTTTCACATTACTTTCCCTATTTTTTCATTTCCCTCATCACTTTATACTCAACAATTTACTTCACTTTTACAGTCTTCCATGATGGAAATGCAGATCCCCTACTGCTACTCTCCTGTAGTTGCAAGACTTGAACAATCAGATAATGACTACATCAGAGTTTCTCAAATCCGATCCTGGAGGGCCATTGCCCTGCAGAGTTTAGTTCAAACCCTGATCAAAATCACCTACCTGAGATTTTCTAGTGATCCTGAATACCTTGATTAGCTGGCTCAGGTATGTTTGATCAGGTTTGAAGCTAAACTCTGCAGGGCATTTGACCTCCAGAGTAAGATTTGAGGAATCCTGGACTACATCCTCGACAGGCATGTATTGGATGCAGTGGTGATGGAGTAGTCGTGTAGCACATGTAATGCTGGTGAGGCTTGCATATTTAGACATGACTCACACATTGTTAAAATAGCATGTGGCTGAAATCACTAGAATTAGTCATTCAGTTTGGAGGCGGATGATGAGAGGTGACGTAAACAACTAAATAAATTGAATACTTAGAGCTGGAATTTGGCAAAATGCAACACCAGATATTTTGTTTCATAACTGTCTGCAAGTGTCCGATTGCAATGATGCCTACACGCCAGAGATAATGCTGCGTCAGAGAATCCAACAAATCCACTGATTTCAATAAGGATGGTGCACTACAAAGGTAACAAAACACTATGGGCCCAATTTTCACAATCTGATCTGCAAGTATCAAGCACGAAGCGCAAGTAACTTTGTGGGCGGGTCTTGGGCGCTGTTGCTATTAAACCAGTGGGATAAATGACTCTTGCGCCCAACGCAAGTTTAAAAGGGGTTTGTCTGATATAGCTTCATGATTCATATGTGTGATTTGGGCATAACGGGAAATAAACCAATCAGAGCATCATCCAACATACCTTTTAAGAGCAGGTGCGCATGTTGCATAGCAGATTGTTATTGTTATGGCGAATTTACCAGGCGCACGGCAGGAGCGGTTCCCAGCCGAGGAGACCGACGTTCTTGTCAGGGCAGTGAAAGACAGTGATGTGCAGAAGTGATGATGTATGGAGATGGGAGAGACTTTTTTTTCCCTGGTTCTTGATGGACAAACTAATTTGTCAGATGTCCTCATAGACATATGTGTCTTGCCACTATTGTGCAAACAAGTCTGATCCGTCATTACTACAATTAGCCTGAAAAATTTTGTGTAAATGTGTAAGATAGATTTAGGCCTACATTTTTTTTACATCTTCATGGACACCACAATGACTTCCCTCATGTGTAGAGGTCGACCGATTCATCGGATTTGCTGATTAATCGGCACCGATAGTTGATTGGTGGAACTATCGTTATCGGCAAAAATCCGCACCGATAGTTATTTCCTGGTTTCGTCCGTTGCTGGGGCGGCTGAGAAGTGCGCGCTGTCATTCATTACACAGTACGAGAGAGCTGAGAAGGGTCTGCTGGCATCATGCAGTACAAGAGCGGCCTCTAGAGGTGTCATAAAAACTATCAACTGATGCCTCGTGTTGTTTATTTTGACACGTGACACTGTGCGCTGCACTGAGAGCGCGCGCTGTGTGGAGAGTGGAGATCGCCGACATCTGATGCGCGTGCTAAAGCACGGACAGCGAAAAGGTATGTACACAGGAAATTTTGTCATATCATTATAAACTGATGAATTTGTTGACTAAATGCTGCATTAGTAGAGAAAGAACCGCACAACAGTATGTTTGTTTGCCTTCGAGAGTGGCTAGGACGCACATTAGTAGTACCTCAAGCGGTTAAAACACTGACACAAAAATACACCTGTCCGACCCGAATGTTTAATGTCACAAATTGTTACCATCTATTTGCATTCGTTTATAAACAAACGAATCAGAGAAGCATTCGATTTCGGTTCTTTTTTCACCATCACTTTAATACATATTTATTTTTATTAAATATTCATTAAGTTCTATAAAATACAGGGCTCCAGACTGCGACCAAATAGTCGCATTTTGAGACCAAAATTTGAGAGTGTGCGACTGAATTTTACATCCAGTCGCACATGTGCGACCGGTAAATTTGCCATACGTTAAACGCATGGTAAGCGTGGAAGGGAATGAATCCTTGACAAGAATAGCGCGATTAAACGTCTGTGGGAACATGAGAGACGGAGTGAGACGGAGACAAATATCACAACCTGATGTGCGTCTGAGCAATAAGCGATCTATCGACTCGTTACCTAGCAGCGAATACAAACAAAATGAAAGTGGAACTAAAATACGCAACTCATATAGGCTATGCTTCACGGACCGTTGGCGTTTTTATTAGGTTGGACCAATAATAGACAGAGCAGCGCATAGTGGAGCCCCCCGAACCACTGACAGTAATAAAGCCCCGAACTTGCCAGTCGCTGGTTAACACATTAATTAACATTAACTAAGGTTAATAACTGCTGTTCATTGTTTGTTAATTAACATACTACATTTTTAAATTAAGGTTTTTATTTTTTAACCATAGTTAAAACTCTATGAACTAACATGAATGATCAAGGTGAAATTGTATTGCTCAAATATTAATGCTGTAAACATTTATATTGCATAATGCACATAGTTCATGTAAACTAGCTAATAAATCATTGTTAACAAATTGGACTTGCAACATGTTATAGCTAAAGAAACACACATTTGACATATTTTAATGTTTAAATTATTTTCAAATGGCAAATTTTGTTATTTGAAACGTCTTTTTTATTCATTAGGTTGGCTTGAAAAAGAACAGTTAAACAGTTACATTTGGAATGTTTAATTTGTTATTTAGAGTATTATTTTTTGTTTGTTTGAAAGAATGCCTTTTATTGACATGTTTTCATGGTTCATACAGTTTTTTGTATTTTTATAATAAAGTTCAGCACTGTTTTACTTGGAGTGTTATGTTTGTTTTTATCCAGTATCAATTTTAAAAACTATCGGTTGATTAATCGGTTATCGGCAAGTACAGCCCAACCTAGCTGTCGTTATCGGTAAAATCCAATATCGGTCGACCTCTACTCATGTGTTAATATTTTTCCTTGTTACAATGTATGATTTGCAAAAAATAAATACTCCTGCATCTGTGTTGATGAGAGAATCAAAGTGTATGCGCGCTGTGCACCCGCTACATTATGGCCAAGCATGCGTGCTTAAAATAGCATTATGAACAACGCACAACTGACTATAGACTAGTTTTTTCTGGTTAAGCCTAGTTTACACTACATGATTTTAAAACGTTGGGCTGAAAACTGTGCGGTTCACACTACATGACTTGCTCTCTGTGAAATCAGGAGTGTTCAAGTTGTTGAGCTGTTCCCACCACACAACACGTTATTGATCCGCAACAGGAGGTAGCGCACTACACGAGCTGACAACAACTCTGTCACCCAACGATTCTATCTTGTCTGCAAACCACGTTTTGTCATGAAAAATCATGCAATAAAACAAACCAGAAATGACGCAAAACAATACCCAGCGTAGAACAGAAGAACACAACACGCGAATATGGACGTCAGACAGAAACTAGTGCTGCAAACTGTTTGCGATGATTTGCTCTAAGAAAAAAAAAGCAAAAAAAGCAAAAATAAGATTTACCCTTTGACCTCAACCCATGCCTTGCTCTGATTGGCTGTAGCTCATGACATCACAGAGGTTGAGTCGTGCGACAGCTCTGGATATCTAGCATGCTAGATATTTTTCTGGGCTCGGCGATGTGTCTGCGAGTGTCTTTGATGCGTTGTTGGCTCTTTCATACTAACAGATTGGCAAGCGTTCATCGCCCGCTAATTTGCAAATCGGGCTTAAATCTGGCTTAAAATCCTGTAGTGTGAAGCTTTAGTGGCGGAATTGTAGGCTTTAGTGGCGGAATTGTAGGCTTTAGTGGCGGAATTGTTTTCTGGAACTGCAAAATAGCACGAGGGAATGTTTGCACCGAAACACGCCTCCTGTTTGCGCCATCCGGCCCAGGGAGCGCAAGTTCATTTCCTAATTTACTGACGTGAGTCTGTGGAGGGGAAAGCCCACTTTGCATGGGTGCAAAATAGGAATGATACATTGACAGTGTGCAAAGTCAGACAGTGTGAAAAGTCATTTGCGCCGGGTGCGGGATAGGACCCAAGGTGTGGCATTCTGATGTTTGCAACTTTCGCTTTAACGAACTCAGACATAGAAGCAGGTTTAGTTACTCTCAGAGAAGCGGGTTTAGTTGAGATTTCGGCAATCCAATTAACTTTATTCCATCTTGCTCCTTTCATCCATCAAATGCTCCATTAGAGCTTTCTCTAGTCTGTATGTGCCCTAACAGCTCAGTACCAAAGCAGCATTCATGTTCACACTTGACAAGGGGTCATGTGTCAATTGAGCTACTGCACTACAATTGCAGGACAAGGACCGCGATGAAGGAGAGCTAACAGAGGAAATGTGCCCTCTACCTTTTAGACAAGTGTGTCCCTGGTTGAGAAAAATGCTTACAGCCTAACTACTTCAACAAAAACAGAGAATGCTATACAACTGCTTGCAGCTTTTAGTATTGATGCTCTCATTATTGCTCCGTCAAGGGCGCTGATTGCACCTTCTTTGAAAAAACAGCTACCACTAATATACAATGTGTGCTTATGTGTGTCTCTGTTCCCATGCTCAGTGTGGTCTTCAGTTATGTCAGCACTGCTACAATGCCTCTTGCTTCTGTTGTTCCCTAGTGTGTTGAAGCATCATTGAGCAGACAGCAGCCCGGGGCACAGTGAACAGCCCTCGCTGGAGACGAATGGATGCACACCCTCACTAGAGTCGCCCTCCTCTACCAGAGATCAAGTGTGAGGCGAGACCCAGGAGTCCCATCATTAATTAAGCGTGATATTGCTCAACCACCCCTGCCTGGATCAGCTCACTCCATCTATGGATAAAATATGGTCGCACACCTCTCACTTCTCAGACCCTGGGGTGACCTTCAAGAGTGGGGAGTCAGAGGGCTGTGCCAATATAGTGCAGGTGCTGGACCCCAAACCACTCAGAACAACCCAACATCAGTCACAGCCACAGGGAATGGAAACCTGTCAACTTCTGCAGGTACTTCTTTTGCTGTCTATGCTGACAGGCAGCAAGGGAGCACTAAAAGTGAGACCTATGGAAAATTAATTTGTGGGCACAGCATGAATCAAACTACCTGAGATCCTAAAATTGATCTGGGAGAGCTTTTCTTTAAAACTAAAAAACACTTACAACAAACCCATGGAGATCTTGTCAGAGAGAGAATATTCTTGTAGAGGTATTTTGACTAAATATACTTAAGGATGTTGTGGCTGAGACCTGGATATCTAATTATGCAGTTAATGTGAGAGTGCCTTGCAGAATTCAGAGATCAAAGCAAAAAAATAAAGCTCTCATAAAATGTGTGATTTGTTTCATTGAGTTATGCTAATAGAATTCATTATGGATGACTTATTTTTCCGTAAGTGCATTATAGTGCTTTAATTTACCATAATATAGCAAAGTACCATTATATAGCAACATTCCTGTCCTGTTAGTAATATTCTACTAACCTTAACCTAACCCCAACTAACCCTAAAATCAAAACGCAATGTTGTTAAAGGTACTCTAGAATGTGAAATTGAATTTGTTTTGGCATAGTTAAAGTCCCTGTAAAGTCAAAATTAAGTATGTGTTCTGAGTTTGTCACACCACAGAAAAATGTGTTATTAGCCACCCAGCCAAATTTGAATGATAAAAAAAGCCGGCAAGTACATAAAATAAGCTATCAAAATCTTGAAAAAATGAGCAGTTATCTCGGTTCTCAAACGCTGGGGGCGTATCCGCTGGCTGCGCTGAAACCACGCTCACTAGCGGGAAAGCTGACAACGGTGATATTAGGTGAAACTGCTTTCAGGACGAGAGAATGAACGCTGAGGCGGGAGATAGTCGTTTCGGCCCCGTTCACCAGTAACAGTGGTGATTATCAGTGAATCCCAGTTGTCTCTGAGGAAAGTTTATAAAACTATCCCGTGTAAAATGATCACTTCAGAGGGGGGTGTTGGCGGTGATCCTCAGCTGTTCATCAAGGTTGGTTCTCTAAAAACCTCTTCTTGATGTGATCGTTTTTAGGGAATTTAAATGAAGATACCGATCTGTTTTGTACATGATCGCATCCAGGTAGTAGCCTATGCATTTCTGTGTCGAAGGCATCGCTAGCTAGAAAACTGTAGGCTCAGCTGTAGTAACTTGTACTGACAGTCGCGATTGAGCGGTGAATGCGAATGTGCTCGGGGAGTTTTTGTGTGTTGGAGATCAAGAGATCAGACTCTGTGCGTCATCAAATAGGGGCATGTCCAGGAGCTCATGGGCTCCAGTGCGTCATCGAGCCCTGTTTTAGCCCCGCCCAAACAATCCGTAAAATTGCAATGGTGAAAAACTGTTTAACGGTCTAACACCACATTTCAGTACTTCACAGTTCACAGTCTTTGTAATATGTTTTAGTAATACATATGTAACATTTATAATCTGTTTACAACTTTTTTGTAGAATTGCCTTTACACGGACTTTAAATAACAAGAGTTAATCATGGATTTTTGAAAATGACTGTTCATGTAGTGTGGAATATAGTGTGAATGTTCATGTAGTGTGGAATATAGCTCTAAGGGAATGACAACATCCTGCAAAGATTTATATCTGAAAGCGCACCGTATATAAAGTTATTGTCTTTCAAAAGTGAGAGTCGACTCTGAGTCTATGAAATGAATTGTTTTTGAAACGAGTCATTAGCTGTTACATTGTGACGTAGAGAGGTCATTGGCCGCTCCCAACAACTGCGCGCGCATACGGAAGTGTAAACTTGAAGTGACGTCTAGAACACATTCAAAAACTTCAGCTGAATAGCGTCATGTCGAGAAGACGCTGTGTTCAACATTGCAAAGACAGTTCAGCCACTTGTTTCCATTGTCCAGGGACGAGCATGTGAAGAATCATTGGTCAGGTTCATATTTGCAAGGCCCGAACCTTGTGTTCTCATCATTTTAATGACGAATCATTCAAAATTCAAAAACCAAATGAATCAGGCCTTTATTTCTAAATTATGATGCATTTTGATCTAAAAAACATACTAACATAAGGGCAACCCAGGAAACATAATGAAACACTTAAAAAAAAAAAAAAAAAAACATTCTAGGGCACCTTTAAAGAATGTTGTTACAGTCCCAAAGCCCAGTCCTTAATCTAACCCTTGTCCTAAACCCCATTCCAGGGGTAACACATATGTTAATCAAGGAGCATGCCT
Source organism: Pimephales promelas (assembly GCF_988280905.1). Taxonomy (NCBI): domain Eukaryota; kingdom Metazoa; phylum Chordata; class Actinopteri; order Cypriniformes; family Leuciscidae; genus Pimephales; species Pimephales promelas. The sequence goes on from NC_142781.1 coordinate 9,288,572, forward strand.
TACATGGTGAAATCACAGACTATAACCATGTGTTAATATTCATCCATTCATCAATTCAATATATTGCTTCTGCTATGTAGGGTCGTGGGAGTGCTGGATTCTATCAAGTCAAGTATATTTATATAGCGCTTTTGACAATATAGATTGCATCAAAGAACCTTCACAGTATCAATCAAAACATAATAACAATGTATGTTTCTTAGTGGAAAAACATCCATGTTTGGTAGATTCTATCCCAGCATCTCTGAACAAAAGCAGAAAAACACCCTTGACAAGTGGTCAGCACATTGCAGAGCTAACATAAGCCCCTTTCACACAGAGATTCCGGAAAATACACAGATAAAGTGACCCGGGATATGACCCGGGTTCGTTTGATTTTGGTTCATTCACACTGCCAGTGATTTTCCAGAATCATAGAGTTTGATCACACACACCCAGTAAAAATCCCGTAAAGGCACATGACATCGATGACATGTAATGTCTCAGCAGCATCATAAGTTTGCTTATGAGCTGCGATTTCTCTCTTGAGAAACCACGCTTGTGCATTTTTTTTGTCTTATTCAATCATAAACTAGTGCATTACGTTAGTTTCACTAACTGGCGAACGGTCGGGAAGTTTTACTAGCTGGCAAACGCGCGGTGTCAAAGGGGCTAAACAAAGACAGACACAGAAATTCTCACCATCACTCATACCTACTGCAGACTCTAGTTAACCTAACCTGTAGGACTGTCACAGATTACAGAGTGGATCCATGCCAACATGGAGAGAACATGCAGAATCCATAAAAAATGGCCATGGCTCAACTGAGGCAAGGACGCTAATGATAACACGGGAAATAGCATTCGTTCAGGGCTGTGGCCTAGCAGTTAACAAGTTAAGTCATGGTGCTTACATGAAAAGAGTTCATATCCTGCTCCTGTTTATATTGCAAATACAGATGACTCTGAAATGCTTTGTTTGAAGGCTCTTATCAATGAATGGGTTGCCACCATACTGATGAAGTCACGTCGGAGTCAGCGCTGGCTGACATGAGAGGTTATTATTTTGCTGGTTGATCTGTTTAAGGGTGAGGAGAGAATAAGTCTTCTTTGCCTGTCGCTGAGCAGTGCCCTAGGGAGAGTTATGGCTTTAATACGAAGACTGCTGCTTCAATTTTTCCTCTAGCATCAATAAAATGGTCAGCACAATCAGACATTCATTGGCCTCACGTCAGAATGTGTTAAAGAAAGCATTCTGGAAGTCGACAGACGGCACAAGGCATCTAAACAGCACATACTGACAGAAATGCTATATATGATCACCCCCAGGAAAGAATATCATCTGATACTCACCATTATATCATTCTGACCCCCTTTTTTAAGCACAAAATGAGATATTAGGCAGAACTGAACTGTTTTCCAACACTGGAGTGATTTATAATGCCAAACTCCAAAATGGACAAGAAAGTTGCATAAAATGATCAAAAGTATATTCAATATTTTCTAAAACAAAATGATAGCTTTGTGTGAGGAAAAAGTTCTTACAGGTCTTGTGAAGACATGTTTCAACAGGTAAAAGTAGGATACTTTTAATGAAATGTCAACATTTTAGAAATACTTTTACCTGTGGTGTCATTGAGTAGGCAATTGAGTAGGCTAACGTCTCTAGAGCTCACGCGAGAATCGCACTTGTAATAAACACATCCAAAACATCTTGCACGAGGAGCATTTTTTGACATTTTTCAACTTTTTGAGGCTTTCTACACTGGACACAAAGTAAATATTATAACCTGGAACATTTACCTTTCTGAATGGGTGCATGATGATGATTGCAATGCACTTTGTGTTCAAGACCTGTTAAATCTTTGAAGGTCTAAATGCAACAAAATTTGGCTTGAACTCGTGTACAAAAATCTGAATTTGTTTTCCCATTTAAAGCATCAGCTACACTAGCTACAGAAGCTGACTCGGCCTGCCACAGTAGACTGACTGATCTGAGCGGACCACTCTCAAAATTTAGATGGTTCTTTTTGGGGTAAACATTCACCTCTGGAAAGATGAATGTGTATTTAAAATTGGTCATTTACAGTATGTTGAAGAAATGTGAAATTATTCTTAATTCTATACTGAGAAAAGCCAGAAAATGAATTTTTGGCTTATGGGTATGAAAGACAACAACTAACAGAATGCACTTGCAAGTCTAACAAGTCTAAGCTACTAGTGAGTCTCTGTGACATCGCCTAAAATGTCCAGGATTCGGCTTTTGCGTTCTAAATTCGCCATTTATCAAGTTTACTGAGGCAAGCAAGGCTAGGGCCATGGGAGAATGACACGAGGCCCGTGGCGTGATTACTGATGAACGACACCTGTGAGAAGCATCAGTCTTGTATCTCTCACGGAGGAGTAGGAATTTTCTTAGCAATGCTACCGATCACTTGTTTAGCGTTCATGTAAACACGACATTCAGATTCACCAATCGGTATGAATTCAGTTGAAGATTGAAACAAAAGGTGTGCATGTAAACAAATGAATGGCGACTCCATTTCGGACCTTGATGGCCGGACATGTCCGGTAAAAAGAGGATTATGGAAGGCCTACTGTATAACCCCTGCAACTCAGCTTTCTCCACAGAACAAGAGCCTAGCTTAGCTTCCAAATAAAAGAGGGCTGACACTATTTTGTACATTCTGTGAGTAAAAACATGCGGAAAAACTCCTTCTACTGGTTGTAGTTTTTAGTCTCTGGCCAAAAAATCCTCTGATGATGAAATGTCAGATTTTTTCCAGACAAAAATACAGAAATTTCTCGTCTCAGGGGGATATGAGGGAGGAAAGCATGGTAATTCGAAAATACTACAGGTTTTCTACTGATACAAAGCTTAATGCTAAATCCTGAAGTATCCTTTAACAATAAAAACATCTTCCATACTTCCACTTTAATACTAAGAGGATAGTAGTTAAAGGTTTGGACATGAGATCTGAGGTCTCTTAATTTCTAAAGTTTTAATTTGTTCTAATTCATGGTACCAAGTTGTGGCATTTGCATCAAGTGGATGATTTTTTAGACAAAAACATAAATGCATACAAGATTTTGTCCCCAGGCTCTGAGAATTCAAGCTATAGCCCTAGTTCAAGGAGACTAAATGGAGAAGATCTAAGGATCCTGGTTCCTACCTGAATGGTTGGTGGTGAGCGTTGCTTGCGGGTAGTGGTGGTTGACAGTGTGGTGGTGGTCTCGATGAAGGTGGTGGACATCTCCGGCGGCATGGAAGTGGTGGTGCGTGAGGGGCTTCTGCTAGTCGGTACATCTCCAACCAGCCTCACACTGCCATTTATCTTGATGTTAACATGACCTTCAGCTGCCATGTTGAGAACCTTCAGGCCATTGTAATAGAGACCAGAGAGCTGGCCTTGATATGGCCGCTTGCGGTCATTACCGCCTATTGAGATGGTGGCTTGGGTGTTAAAAATGGTCAGCTGACGACCTGAGGGGAAGACCAGCGAAGAAGAAAACAGTTAGAATTGTTTATGTTACTTATTGTATTTTTTAAATTTATTTAGCTAATTGACTAACTTTATCGTTAACGCTTGAGCTTTTAAAATCCAAGCATAGCATTAAAAATGAATGTTCTTTATTGACTTGACTGTGAGGTCTGTCTCATGCAAATGTTTTGAGGCAAATTCCAAATGTCTTTTCATATGGTTAGAAATAGAAATGCAGGCCGATTAAAGCTATTACATATTTAGAATTCTATATTAATGTGGGCAAAGGAAGAAATCTCATACATTTCAAAGGAACATCATGTTGATTCATGCATGTAGAACCACTAATGGGATTTCAAAGTGGCTTTAGACAGTGTTAAAGGGACTTTAAAATCATCTTATGCAGTTTAGGCAATGACCTTTAAACACATTTAATAATCCAAAGGACTTTAATGGTAAATTTGATGAATGGTCACCCCGCCCTTTCATCCTTTTTTTGAATGAAACTGTGAAGAGGTGTCAGTCGATTTCATCACCGGCTACAAACACAAAACTGCGTCAGCAATTGAGTCAGCAAAGTGACGTTTCACTAATATTTCAGCGCCAATTTGTTGTCTTTAGAAACGTGCTGCATTACGGGTTGGGTTTATGGCCTATTCAACCACTAACACTAGCGCTATGGAAGATCATTCCAATGAAAATTAAAAAACAAATATCATGACTTGTATTGAGTTCTGGTTTAGATTTAAACCTGGAGACTATGCACTTCTGCAGTGTTATTCTTGGTTACCAGTCCCTTTAACTGGTCAATGATCTGATGGAAATAACAAAAGAGGATCACAATCCACATAAAAAAAAAAAAAAAGAATACGAAAATATTACGTAATGGGAAGGGAAGTAAATTATGAACATTTTAGGTTAATTAGTGGCAAAAGGCTGATCAGAACTGGTTGGAAAAAAATATAACGAAACGGCATGACAAGGAGCATATGAACGCAAATTAAAATCAACGAAAACAAAAGAAAACACTGAGGGTCTTATGAAGGTTACCTTTCTCATGTAGCCAATCTTCGACCGGCCGGGTATATTTGAACGGGATTTTCTTATTAGCCATTTGATAACGCTCAATGTCGCTGTTGCCTTTAAAGTTTGAAAGTTTAAAAGACATCTTAGCACATTGCACATTTATACACTGTTTAAGAAGGTTTAGCCGTGTTTAAAATGATTTAGTTCTTGTTTAGGTTTCATTGACAGGTTAAATTCAGTTTTAAGATTATAAAGCATTTTTTTTTTATCAAATAACCAACTCATAAACAGTTTAACACACATAATTATTTGGAACAAGAATCACGCATAACATTTCGACTTTATGACAACATACAGACAACTGTGAAAGCGAGACTAACAATTCATTTCAAACAGTATTTCCATATCCTGCTCAGCAATCCTTAAAATGAGGTGTAACAGTTTTCCCACTGGACATCATCCGCTCTTACATTTCAAGGGGCCAAGGAACACTTTACAAACTATTTGTAAGGGAAAGAGTGAATGAGAATGAGAAAGAGAGAGAGATAATGTGTAGAAGCTCTAAACCTGCTGGGAAATAAGGCTTGTGATGACACAGATTTGAGGAAGACACTGCATACAGATGAGATCATTACAGCGGGGTGTGTGGCCTGCTGCTGCTGGGTCCCTGGAATCCCTCAGAGGATTCTGCCATTGGACTCTGTTATATTTCTTTCTCTGACCTGACCTGAGTGAAGTGTTAGTGCTGTAAGATGGAGTGAAGTGTTAGTGCTGTAAGAGGGAATCTAACATCTGCCATCTTGGGTGAGCTTATGTCATGCCCAGCTGCTCTAAACACATGCTGCAACCAGTTAATCAAATGTTGGAGAAATGTCAACCAGTTCATGAAATGTCAAATAAACGTAGGAGCTTTAATATTTCAAGCGTTTGTTGAATAAAAGTTGGTCATAATGAATGAAACGGCATGTTTTTCTTTCAAACTAAAGTATATTAAAAAGATTCTCATCTGAAGTTTTTTTTAAATAAAAGACTAAATCCACTGGTTACACTTTATTTCAATGGTCCACTTCAACACTTCCAGGGCTCGGATTTCGGTGCGGGATTGCGCATAATTTGAATCATTCCCGCAGGTCTCCTCCCACTTATAATGCGTGAAATTCCCGCAAACATTGACTCACTTTAGCAGGTTGTATTAGTAAATGAATCCACACAGATTATAAAATCAAATCAGTAATTTTAAAACTTTCTGTGAGAAAACCCGCATGAGTGATTCAACGATGTTGCGTCTTCTCTCTCTTGTCTCTCAACATGTGTTGCACAAGGCAATCGTTCAGGCGGCGATAATACACTCACGTTTCGGAGTCGGGATAGAAGGAATTGTCAATTGCATAATCGGACCAGCATTGCATCATGGGTAAATAAAGTTTTTTAAGTCTCTTTTTCATACAAGCCGCCTCAAAAACAGCTCAAAAACAGCAAAAAAGGGTAACAATAGTTCTTTTTCGTGGATTATATCACTTTAACAGTCAAAAACATGCAAAAATTATGTCAATTTCAGTCTTGGTGAGTATCCTCTAAACACAGTCAGCTATGTCTTAAATAAGCATACATCGCACGTGAGCGTATAATGTTAGTGGCTACAGGATCTGTGTACGAGCTCACAGTGACAGCAGCCATGGTCTGTCATTAATTTGGTTGTCAAAACAACAAAACATAGCTTTCATTTTAAAGACTCAGGATTAATATCAATATGTATTGAATTTAGTTCTCAGGACTAAAAATAAGCCAGTGTTATTTTACACTTGATTACTTTATTCAGTCTCTGTAGTACTATTTCTGAATACTGGAGTCAGACCTAAGCAAAAACTTTTCTCTTTATAGGTATCTTTATTCTATTGTATTTTTTCTTTTTTCAATTTAATTCAAAGATGGAAATCAAGCTTCCTTGTGTTGCGTAAATTCTTAAGAACAAAATTACCCCATTGTAAAAATGCAATGAGTGAGCAATGAGCATACATTTTAGGAGATCAATGTAATTTAAAAAAAAGAAAAAGTATAAACTCCCCCTCAAAAGAAAAATTCCCCTCCATAAGAATCACCTAAGGGGGGATTTCCCCTCCCCCATTTTCCAAAACGTAATTCAGGCTCTGACTTCAATGGTCCACTGTTTTCTTTTTAAGTTGCCAGCCAACTTTTTGGTAATTTTCACAAAAATGTAATGGCCCCCAAAATATTTTGTTGTGTGAATGACCTGCAATAAATCAAAAGAAAGAACAGACCTTCTGCTTAAAAAAAAAAAAAAAAAAAAAAAGTGGTTTAATGCATTCTGCATTCTTTTGCATTCTTTTCTAATCAGCACTTGATTGTGGGTAAGTTTCATAAACAAGATAAATTTTGAGCAAAGAGCTGAGAAAAGTGGTTACACTTTATTTCAATAGTCACTTTAGACGTTCTACTAATTATAAGTAACCTTTCAACTACGTGTCAACTAACTCTCATTAGAGTATTAGTATAATATAGTAGACTGTCCAACCCGATCTCACGACCAAGTCGTACGAATTCGACGAATGATTAAAAAGTGGCTAATTCGTAACAATTCATACGACCTCACTCGTACGAATTAATACGATTTTGCTAAATCGTACATATTTTACGAATTGGCCAATTCGTATGAATTCGTACGAATGACCTACCCCTTACCCCGCCCCTAAACCTAACCGTCACGTGGGTTTAGAAAAATCGTACGAATTAGTACGAGTGAGGTCGTACGAATTAGTACGAATTAGCCACTTTTTAATCATGCGTCGAATTCGTACGAATTGGTCGTGAGATAGTGTTGGACTGTCAGTAGACTGTTAGGTTATGGTTAGGTGTTAGTCGCCAAGTTACTTATAGTCAGTAGAATGTCTGTTGGGGGACCAACAAAATAAAGTAGATATTAATATTAATTAGCAGATATTAAGCTGACAGTCTACTAATACTCTAATGACAGTTAGTTGACATGTTGTTAAAAAGTTACTTATGGTTAGTAGAATGTCTGGAAAAGTGGACTATCGAAATAAAGTGTTACCAGAAAAGTTTGTCAAAGACTCCATCTGGATTAAATTCAGTACGACTATCAACACATTGATGGAATAGATCGAGTCAATCAACACCTCTTTGGGGATGACCCATTTCCTGACCCATCGGTAAGGCTGTTTTGATTTACTGTATATGCAGTTTATTGTTGATGATCACATTATTTTTCATATGCATCTGCTTATGAGATCACTAGTTTCTGCTTCTTCTTTGCCCGTGTATTGATTTAGATTTTTGCCTGTGTATTGATTTCGAGAAACGAAAAACCTTAAAATCTCGTTAATGGCAGAGAACTGTTTTCTCATGTCAACCTACTCTAACTGTACGTTCACACCGCCCTCCGACTTGAGCTTCCAAAGCGGCCGGAAGTCATTCATTTTCAATGGAAGCTGGCTTTTCTCAGCTGCAAGGAGCGTCAAATCCATCGGCGTCGCGTTTTGGGCGTTTTGAGCGTTTTGAGCATCAATCAGAAAGTTGAAAGAAGCTCAACTTTATGGTAATGAGCTGTGACGCGGTTCAGCGGCAAAACGCCAGCAACCAATTGGAATGTAGACGTCTTTCATATTGGCTGATTCCGGAGAAACATACAATGTTAACTTTTGTTCCTACCAAAACATTAGTTCCGAGAAAATAGAAGAGAAGCTAACCATCGCCGTTGCTGTGTTTCCTACTGGTTTCGTATCATTTATGACATGACATTGTTTGCTTATAGTGACCGCATGAGCGCAACTTTTATTTGAAATATTTACGAACGCTCATTTTAAAGTGGGGATGCAATTAATTTGCTCACGGTGACACTGATTTCACCGCAAATAATAATAATAATAATAGCTAACTATTTTTTTCCCGACCAAATGTGACCAAAACGGTTAAAAAATGCTGTCATTATAAAAGGTTTCTTCAATGTCTTGCTTGTTTTTTTCTGTTTATTACATTTCATGTTGTGACACTTCTATTCTCCCTGCAACGTCAGAGTGCTCAAAGCGTCAAAAGCTTCCCCGTACTTTTTGACAAGCGTCCTTGACAGGGCGGCGGTGTGAACGTACAGTCAGAGTAGACTGTAGAATAGAGGGCTGCATTGGGATTGAGTCCCGCCGGGTCCTGTGGGACCCAACGCAAATCTGGCGGGAGGGGGCAGTTTGAACTTTGCTGCGGGCGGGAATGGACGGCTGAAAAAAAAAAAAACTCGTGGTAGCCTAAGCGTTTTAGATGTCCCCGATCATCTATCATGATCACCGATTCATCTTCCTGATCAGTGTGTCAGAATACATGCAGAACAGGGAAACTCTTTAATAATAGTATTACAAATACGTGTTTTGTCCTGCGGGACGGGAGAAGAGACAAAAACAATGCATTTCTATTATTGTGCCGGAATAAATTTTCTGAGTTTTGCGGGTGCGGCCGGGAGTGGACATACATATTGCGGGAGCGGGCGGGAGTGTAACGCATATGTTGTGGGAGCGGGCGGTTATGGTCAGAAATTCAGGATGAAGGAAAAAGTCCCGCACAGGGCTCTACTGTAGAACACTGTTTGGTTAGGGTTATCCTGTAAGGGTTAGGATTAGTAAAATAAGTTGATGATGCAAAGTTACTTAAAATGAGTTTAATGTCTGTTGGTGGAGCATCAAATTAAAGTGTTATGAGATATTAAGCAGACAGTCTACTAATACTCTAATGAGAGTTGTAGGCCTAGTTGAAAAGTTACTTATAGAATGTCTAAAGTGGACCATAGAAATAAAGATTTGTAAACTTATAAAGATTTGGATAGTGTTTTACAAACACTCTTCTTTTGTGATTTGCCTTTGATATTTTAATATAACAGGGAATATCACTAAAGAATAATCCCCCAACCTACTTTCCATTTTCCCGTTTTCTGGAACACAAAGAGGTATATTCTGAAGAAAGTTCATGCTATTCTTTTCTATACTTTAAACTACAGTACTGCAATAAGGTGGACAAGTAATATGGAGAATTTGTATGTTTTCCTGGTTCTTTTTTTGTAATTTTTAAAACTCAACAGCATCTGTACCCACTTTCTCTCATTGTATGAAAAAAAACTGCATGAACATTCTTCAAAAATATCAATAAATTATAGAATTTTTAATTTTTGAGTTCCTATGCTTTTTTTTTCTCATACAGTACATCTAACTTGAAAAATATACTTTACATTAATTCTCTGGAGATGTTGTAATGGGAGAAAAGAAAGAAAGAAAGAAAAAAAACCCTACAGCCTAAAAGAAAAAAAAATGCAAAAAGGATTTGAAAAGAGTAACTCAACACATCTCACTTAGCTAAAGCTACTGAGCGCTGAGTCACAGCGTACCTTCTTAGAACTTCAGAAAGAGAAAAAGGTGCATAGAATAGGAGTGCTATTCAGAAACACAAAGGTTCGACAGTGACAGGGATGAGAAATGGATGTGGCCGGTAGCGATTTAAAGCCCTGCTTTTCTTGTGCTCTCCTTTTAAAATAGGCAAAAAAGGGTCTTCAAAGTGAGCTGGTGACTGCTGGCGGAGCAGGGGGGATGTGGGCGAGGTAAAGGGGTGAGGGTGGGGGGTAATAAGTAGCTTCCAGGGCTGCCGATGCCTTTGATCCAGACGGGCAGCGCATGCGAGCCTGGGGGTGGAGTGGCTTTCCTGGATGGAGGCCTGCATGCAGATCCAGATCCAGAAGAGCTTGAGGGTTTGGACATTCATTTTAGAAAACAGACGCTCTGCCAGAACTTGCTATCTCTCATGCTAATGTGAATATATATTATGATGATCTCTGCAGAGCTTTCTAACCCCCAAACAATGTTTAATGAAAATCGCTATACTCTTTCAATACTCAACACCACCCGATATACTTCAAGTGGAACTGGCGTTTGGTGTTCGAAACAGCTTTCCAAAGCGAACTTTCTGGAAAAGGTAAACACATTTGAGCTACCACTGGTCAGTGGAGATTTCGTAATGGGAATATAATCTCCATGGACCAGTGGAAGTGCAAAGGTGTCGTACCTACTACCTAGGTGTGGCTCTGAGGCTCCGTGTAAATTTTCCCCGGTTTGTTTAGTCCGTTGTAAAAACATCAGAATTCCGTAAGTAAAAACATGAACGGTAACACTTTATATGGAGGGGTGTGGATAAGACTGACATGACACATGTCATGAATATGAAGGAGGGTTTATGCATGCTTATAGCAGTTGTGACATTCGCTTAATTTTGACATTTTTAATGCAAATATGACATTGTTTGATATGTCTTTGTTATTACAACTTGACATATACCAATACATAATAACCAGTCAGTGTCTTAGTAATGACAATTTGACATTACCAAAACAACATAAATTGAAAAAACAACATGACATAGCAGATTAATTATTAAACTTAAGAAACCACTTATCTTTATGGATTAACGTTACATTAAACAGTTTTGACATTGGCTGTCATGAGGCCATTATAACTGTCCTGAATATTTTTCTTGACCTCAACTCATTATTATGTCATTAAAATGTTATAATGGCCTCATGACGGCCAATGTCAAAACCAACCACCTCACAGTTTAATGTAATGTTTACCCATAAAGCTAAGTGGTTTCTTAAGTTGGATAATTAATCTGCTATGTCATGCTTATGACATATTTATGACAGGTTGTGTTGTCTTGATAATGTCAAGTTGAAATGGCAAAGACACTGACAAGTTATGATGCATGGATGTATTTGCATTAAAATGTCATAACTGAGCGAATGACACTTAATGACAGTTGTCATAAACATGCATAAAACCATGCGTCATGTCAGACTTATGCACACCTGCTGCTTTATAGTAGAAATGTAAGTTTTTTGAATAAAGCGTTTAGCAGTTTTGATCATTTTCACCAAAGTTTCATGGCCCCCAGAATATTTTGTTGTATGAATATCTTTTAAACTACAGTAAAAACATTTTCTAGCTTCATGTATCAACATTATCAACACAAGTTTCATAAAAAAAGGCAAGATCTTGAGCAAAAACCTGAGAAAATCACGTTTTGGTCAAAGACTACGTCTGGATCAGATTCAGAATGATAATCAAAGCACAGATCGAGTGCATCAACACCCCCAAAGCTTCACAGTCCTGTGGCCCGTCCCGGGTCAACATTTCATTCAGTAACATTAGGCATTTATATACTGTTTAATATTGATGATGATTGATGATGTTAATATTGATATTTGCATATGCTTATGCTTACATATGATATCGCTTGTTTCTGAGTCTTCTTCGCCTGTGTTTTGATCGGGAGATTCAGTACTCTTTTAGAAGTTGTTTAATAGCGCCCCCTCCCTTGCAACAATGAAAACACGGAAAGCCGGAAGTTTCTGTCAATAGCGGGAAAGCGTTTTATGGAATTTTACATGAAAAGTGGGAAAAGATTTAATTAATTTGTTGTATAAAGTGCTATATAAATAAATGTGACATGACTTTACTGATTTCAGAGCTGGTGCAAACATATCCACCTCTCTGTGATCAGATGCTTTCTTAACAAATGTTTTCTCACAGCAGTCATTTTTGTTGTGTTTATTTTGTTAAAGAGAGGAAAGCGTGCAGCACATATTTACATATTCATCTAAACAGCGCTCTCAGCAGTGTGAGCGGCGTCAGGATGTTCACAAACAGTATAAGCGTTTATATAACTTTACAACACAATCCTGGAGAGTCACATTTCCTCTTCCATAAGAGCTCAGATCAACAGAAGAGCTCTAATCTGTGAGAGATGTCTCTGTTTCCTCCCCTCCATCAGCACATTTGTGTAGGTTTCCCGCTAGAACAATATCTGAATCACTCCCTTCAGATGGAAGCGCTTTAGTCAAAACAAATGCTGGCGTGGTGTCAGTGCATCCCCTTTCAGTGCCAGAGATTTGCGGTAGGGGGCCGTCAGCAGATGCTGTAAGCATACAAACATGAATTCTGTTGCCAGCTCCTCATGACCCGGACTGGTGAAGAAGTGAGAAGGGTCTGCTCTTGACTGGAAAGCAATCAAACCTTGACTATGAAGGTCTCGTGAACACATGTCAGAATAATGTGTGTTCTGCTGGGAAGTGCTGGGCTGTTCACTGTCTCCATTGAAGGGCTAAAGGAAGTTCTCTTTGCATTTATATCTACACTTAGTTTGTTTAGGCCACTGATTTTCATGACAAATGCCCTACTTTTATAACTAAACCATAATGTTGACATGTCATGTGTGGTTTTCTTGTGGTTTACAAATGTAAGAACAAGGGTGAAATTTAATGAGCAAATACAAAGTTAAGGGCTGTATTAATATTGTGTCTAGTTTAAAGAAATCACGTCATGTCATATGGTTGAATTGGTAAAAAAAAAAAAAAAAAAAAAAAAAAAAAACAGAGTGTACCTATCGATTATAGCATCACCCTTTAAATCTACCGCGAAGGAATTACTGAAAGTCTGCCATGATGGGAAGGTAATTGAGTTATTGAAGAAGGGAAAACGTTCCCCACTTCTCCCAGGAGAGCTTGAGCCTGTTGCTGTCTTTCAATTATCTCTTCTGCCATCTGTTTCTTCCAAGTAAACACACACACACACACACACACAACGGCAATAGTCCATCAACTGAAGCCACATTTTCCACCCTGCAATGCGAGCAGCTAAAAAATGTTATTCTGAAATCACATGGATGGAAAATGCCAATGTCACTAAAATACACTTTGCAGTGAGTATGACTGACTTGTAAGAAATACACCTATCTTTTAAGTAAACAATGTTGTTCTCACTGTTAATCTCATTTATAATCCTTCTTTAATGTTGACTTTTGCTACAAAAATTCTCATGTGCTTGTATATATAGGACTGTGCAAGCTTTCGGGGTGTTAAAGAAAGGATTTTCTCAGCCTTCTGATAGTTTGTTGAGTTTGGCTGAGTTTGTTTAAAAGCAGAGGTTCTGTTATTTCTTTTGATATGTTTTGTGTTCTGATATTCCAACACAATCTCACAGTAATTCATAACGATTTCTTTGTATATTTTGTAACACTTTACTTGAAGGGGTGTGCATAAGACTGACATGACACCTTCATAATCATGACAGGACACGTCATGAATATGAAGGAGGTTTTATGCATGTTTATGACGACTGTCATTAAGTGCCATTTGCTCAATTATGACATTTTTAATGTAGATATGACATCGTTTGAGATGCATTTGACATAAACCATATATGATAACCAGTCAGTGTCTCGGTAATGACAACTTGACATTACCAAGACAACATAAATTGTCATAAAAATGCCATAAACATGACACAGCAGATTAATTATCAAACTTAAGGAACTGTCGTGAATATTTTTCTTGACCCCAACTACAGTGGTACAAATTGAATTTAAAAAAAATATTTTGGGGGCCATGAAAGTTTTTTGAAAATGATAAACATTTAACTGGGCGGCAGTGGTTCATGTAGGTTGTCTACAGACCAAGTGTCGAGGTGTCCATGAGCAAGACACCTAACCCCAGCTGCTCCCGACGAGCTGGATGGCGCCTTGTATGGCTGACACCGCCGTCGGTGTATCGCTTTGGTGACCATTAGGTCTATGAAAGCGCTATATAAATGCAGTCCATTTACCATTTAACTGGTGGGGAAAGAGTTAAATTTCTCCTGCATTGAGAACTGCATTGCCCATTATGCTTGATTAAAACATATGAATAAGCTCAGAGATTACGGGTACCCTGGATTTTCTCACACCACGCCATAGCAACACAGCTGTAAGGATCTGGTAACAGTTTATCGAGCGAGACAACAAGAACGCACAGCATCACTAACGTGGAGGATCTCAAGTGCTATTCAGTCGATGAGTCTGAATCCTAGACCGTAATTACTCAAGAGATGGAACAGCCTTTAACAGAAGAATTGAAATCAATAATTGTCAAATTAAAAACATTGAATGTCCAGCATAATAGAATTTCTTGTGCGTAAAAACGAGTCAGAGAATTACCAAATCTGCAATTGAATGATGGCTGGAGGGAGTCAAGGAGCTAAATGTCATCAGAGGCAAAGCTTTAATGAAATTCGGAGAAAAATGTATATGCCGTTTAATATCGAGTACTTGCCTGATTCAAAGCTGTGGGGTTTAATCGAGGCCAATATGTAACATCATTGATTGAATTCAGGGGAGCAATAGGTCTTGATGATCAGCGTAACTTAGCTGGACTTTACTGCTTTTCTAACCAGAATTCCACTGCACATGACAAGTAGTTAATACCTCCCAAAGATAAAGAAATAATGAAACTTTTTCAGTAAGTCCACTGTGCACAATATGTACATTTCTTGGATTTATGGAATAACTGAATGAGCACGTACATGTGAAACCTTATAGCACTCAACAAAAAATGCATGGAATAATATATCCAGCAATACAGTGCACTTAAACTGACTTTCCTGGACGAAAATTAATTTATGATTTATGAATTAGACATTCATCAGAGTGATGTCAACAATGTAGCATACTAGGTAGCTTACTAGAAGAATAGATGTATTATGGGTGGAAGGAACACAAACAGACAGATCTATTAAAAAGACAAATTGTTCAGATTCTACTCTTTAACTCTTTTTTATTTCTGTTTGACGAGTCATGTTAATATGGCAGTCTATCCTCGTTAATTTCTTATTTGATACATGGGTGGGTCACAGTCACAGAACAGTCTTATTTTATGGAAAATGTGTGGTTTACACTATGCTACGCTAAACACCAGTTCTCAAAGCTATTCTGTGGAGATCCAGTGTAAAAAATACCCCATCCTTTAAAATACGACTAGATGTCACAAGGAACGTCTACCGAATGAATGTTTCACATAGACTACATCATTATATCATTACATCATGTCTCTGAGGCTAATTTGAGACTTAATGATGCAAGAGCCTCAATAGAAGCCACTACACCTCCAGCCGCTGTGAAGGTTTATTTATCCATGTACACAAACTACGTGTATTGACTTTGACCATTCAGGACGTTTCAGGCATTATATTTAGCTTTAAGTGTGGCTAATAGTCTGCTAGGAAAATGGCATCCTATCTCTGGCTCTTTGTCAGTGTCCATAACAGATCCAGCTTGAATAGTGAGCTAATGTTGTAGCAGAATTAGCCTGTCCCTTCCGCCTGTATGTTGGCCATTTTAAGGCTATCTCTCTTTAGATAGACCTGCCATTGAATACAGCTTGAGTAACCCTGACGAGAGCTGCTCTCTAATTGGACGAGAAGTGCAGGGGCCAGATATCCCACGGAGGGCGCCGAAACAACAGAGACATCAAAGTGGAGGACACAGAACCCAAATTAATTGAGTGTGAAGGGTTTTCGAGAGGTTTTTTTTTTTTGATAGCGTTTGAGGGCAGTATTACAGCATGCCCTATTTCTCCATGTAGCTAGAGCTTCTATAACAAACCTCTGCTGTATTTGATGAACTCATTTGTATTCATCCATCATTGCGAGCTTCCTAAGTCTGAGAGTCACAGATACACAGAGGTCTGGGGCTCATTCTCCCACAGCTGCTGTATCTGCCACAATACTGCCTTAAACCTGCGCCCTACTCTTCCCTCTGCCTTTCAAAACCTCTCAAAAGCAGCTGGCCAGGTGTCATGGCGCTAATCGCGGGGACAAAGGCAACGGCTTGGCCTGCCATTGTGCACAGGCCAGGTGCCCAGGCTTGATTACTTCCACATATGGATATTTCCGAGGACAATTAAGAAAGAAATGCAAGCCAAGTCGATCGAGTTAAGTGGCATTTGCTTTATTCTTTGCAGTGTCCTTTCTCTTCCATGCCTTTCCCTCAGCAGAATGGAGATCAGTGTTATAATTATGAACACCTGTTCCCATTTTCTGAAAATTTGCATGCCTTGAAACATGCAGATTATAAATTAAATGGGCATGAAAAATATGTTGTCCTTTGCTGTACACCCCTTGATTTCCTTGAAAGCACATGATGTCCAGTGGGTTTAACAGTAAAAACTAATAACTCTTACAGAAACTTAGTAAGCAGGTGTTACCTGATGGAAAGTGCTCGTTGATTGGCCAGTTGTCCACCTGTAAGGTGGCGTTTCCCCCGTTCCTTGTGAAGCGCACCACATGATATTTCCCATCATTGACATCTGTAGTCAACTCTTTGACGCTGATGTCCACTGTACCGATGTTGAACGTTACGCCCACCTTTCCTTCTTCCTGGAATAGAAACAACACAATCTTGTCAGTCTAGCAACACCAAACGTCTGATTTAACTTAGTGCAAAGGGATTAGGGATACTGATCCGATACCGAGTCTAGATATTTGTCTGATACGATATTTGTCTTTTTGACGGATAAGGCATCAGTTAGATAGTCAGTAAGCCTTAGTTGTTACTCTTTCAAGCTAAAAAAAAGGACCTACTTAGTGTAGTATATTTCAAATCTTCTGAAGTCATTAAATCAGTTTATTTGAGGAACAGAAAACATATTAAAGGGATAATCCACCTCTGGAAAGATGAATGTGTATTTAAAATGGGTAATTTATGTGGAAGAAATGTGAAATTATTTTTGAATTTGGAGCTTTCTAGACTGAGAAAAGATGTGGATGAAAGACAACAACTCCCAGAGTGCACTTGCTTCGCTGCCCTAGGAGGCCACGCCTACCGGTAACAGAGCGCAGTCGTTAAACAAGTCTAGGCTACTAGTGAGTCTCCGTGATGAGTCTGCCCGAAAATGTGTTTCGAGATCGCCCAAAATGTCCGGGATTCAGCATGTTTACTGTGGTGATCAGGACGAGTGAGGGCCGCGGGAGAACGGTGCGAGGCCGGTGGCGTGATTACCGATGAGCGACACCTGTGAGACGCACCGGTCGCGTATCTCTCACAGAGGAGTGGGAATTTTCTTAGCCATGTTAAAACGCACATCAACCGTCACTTGTTTCAGATTCACCAATCAGAATGAATTCAGTTAGATTGAAACAAAAGCTGTACATGTAAACAATGCATGGCGACTGCAGAAAGCAAAAGCTGAATCCCGGAAATGACGATTTTTGCTTTATTGTAGGAGGAAATGAAAATGGTAAATAGCAGATTTCTCTCGTCTCAGGGGAAAATGAGAGAGTGTTGCACGACCAATCAATAGTATAAGTGGGTTTCTAACAATGGAAAGCGCAAATGGGTGGAGTGTCTCTTTAAGCTGTTAAATCTAGGTCAACGGAAATGGAATTTAAAACTCTGATGACAAAGGCTCAGTCAATTTTTGGACAGATGCACTCTGTTGCACTTTATTTTCTTTATTTGTTATATTTATAATGAATAATTGTGTAATTAGTACGTGTGTAACGATACCCTCATATCATGATTCGATACATATCATGATACTGAACTCACGATACGATACTGTTGCGATACTCCAAGACACATGATAAAAGGTTAACAAAAAATGAACTGTTGATTAAAATGCTAATTTTGATATTACATTGTGGGTGAAAATGAATAGGCTTGGACTTGGTGCTGGAAACCCAATGCACAGGACAATAGTGACACCAGAATAAACAAAATACAGAATTATTTTTAGACAAATATGCTTACACGCTGTCACTGACTAGATACATTTAAAATAATGTTGCCCACTTTTTACTGGTAACATAAGAGATTTGGCATTATTAGGACCCACAAATATACCCCCACTGCATTATTATACATTATATTCAACATTATATATAGTAGTTTAATGTAGTAAACACTAAAACTAACACAGTCTCATCCCAAAAAGTCATATAACTGACGTCTTGGGGCGTATTTTGACCATACGTCAATATCCGCCTTTTTAGGGCCCCCTTAAACGTCGGTAGATGGCGATCCCGGGCCGTCATACAACTGACGCTTTACCTTTAACGTCAGTTAGGTGACGGGTTAGGTTTAGGTATGGGGTAGAGTTAGGATCCCATAACCTCATCTACCGACGTTTAAGGGGGCCCTAAAAAGGCGAATATTGACGTATGGTCAAAAGACGTCCCAAAACGTCAGTTATATGGGTTGCTAAAACTCTTTTATTTTGGGTGAACTATGCACGATACATATTGTTACATTTTCGGATTGCGATATATTGTGACACTATATATTGTTACGCCCCTAGTAGTTGGACTGAGGTACAGCACTTAATTAAAAACCAAGAAAAACAGTACTGATTTTGGACTGTCCTCTGTATCTGAAGACACTCAAAACTGTAATATCGGTATCAGACACACAAAAAATTAAATCAAGCATCCCTAAAAAGGATGAAGGTGCTAGCTTAATTAACAGGAAACATTTGCATGTTAAAGTGATCCACTTTTAGAAACCTCCTCAAAGATGCTGCCAATGAGAGCACGCAAATGGATTTGGATGCCAAGGCTGCTGTCTTTTTTTCTTAAATCCAGTAGATAAGAATGAGCTGCCAACAGGAATGTGGGGCATGTACGTAACAATGACTAATGTCCCTCGCACCGACCTACTGCAAATTCACAAACATATGCTCTTCCACCTTTCTCATATGTATCCCACATGGTTCTTGTTTGGCGACTCTTCATAACTCCCAGATGGACACCTAAGACAACTTTTCCCCATTGTCTTTTGCGCAGTCTACTGGCACTGAGTCAGTTTCACTGTTACAAATTCATGTTCACATAGCCATCACAGAAGGGTTTGAAGGCATGTCAGACATGATGGAATGCATTTCCTTTCTTATGTCATTTGTTTTAATCCCCACCAGGACTCTTGAAGGTGTAATTACCTGTCCTCAAGGCTTGGCACAGAGGAAGCCATTTTTCAAACAAAAACGAAGGTAAATAAATACATGGATGTGCTGTACTGAAGTGTGTGATAAATTAATCTGCCACCACACGCTTCAGCCTTCACTGTTCCCCAATGTTTTCCGAGCGCCTCAAGACTCCCAGCATGCTCCACTTTGAACGAATGTAACCTAAGACCTGCTTACAAAGGCTCAATCGACAATTAACGTCGAGGTGCATTCAATGATTTTAATGAGAGGTGTACCATGAATGTTAATTTAGCGATTCCAGACCAAAAGCCAAAGAGAGCCAAATACATTAATATGTGCTCTCTATTATAGCCAAGAAAAGCAGTGCACAACAACCTGATCTAAGAGTCTGGTGAAGCTCTCTGATTGCAGATGCACTGTGTCTGGCACAATTCTGCACATTCCCATAAAGTAACAGCTGGATAGGCAGGACCGTCTGATTATTAGATATCCTAGTTCAGACAGTTTCTGTTGGGAGGGCTGAAATGATAACAAATGGAAGTGAGTCAGGTGGCTTCACTACAGATTTCTCTGAAGACGGGCATCTCTTTCTAGCTCACCGATTCTGTCTTGACCGCAAGCACATTTGCTCAGTTTAAAAACCTAGAGAGCTGACTACCAGGCATAAGCACACTCTAGAGTAGACAAAAGGGAGAGAAATGTAATTGTGCTGCCTCCTTAGAAACCTCGTATTGGCAAATTCTAAAGGCCCGTTCACACCGGGACGAATATCAGCGCACATTATTCGTCAGGGTTTTCTATCGCAGTTTTTTGTGTTCACACCCAAGCGATTTTCGCTGACGATGAGCCAATTTGTTCTGCAATACCACTCCATAACAGTTCTCTTTTATCAAGATGTTAGTAGTCACTGTCGCGTTTGTCTATAGTTCTTTATGTTCTGACATCAACTACACCAGCAGCTCTACATTCATCTTGCCTCGCATCTTCCTCGTCTTATTTCTTCCTGACTGTGTAGACGACACTACTTGGCGTATATCTTCTTTGCCGTTGCATATGCGTGCTCGGCAAGACCGTTTGAGCGCCCCCAAGTTGTGTTTTACTGTAACTTCAGAAGCTCCAAACACGTGAGCAAAAGCGCCAATCTCAGTGGTCGTATAGTTTTTGATGTAGCGCGTCAAACTAAAAAAACAAACCCAAGGCGTTTTTTTTTTTAAAATGGCGCTTTTACGCGTTGGTGTGCACACTCACATTGGCGCCCTTTGTTTAATCACGAGGCGTTAAACATCGGCGAATAGTGAACAGGCCTTAAGGCAGCTTATATTGCATCCTTTGAGAAGAAATACATTGTGGTGAGCTCTATGAAAAAAAAATCCAAGATGGCAGGTAAGACCATAGATATGTATATTTACGTACCGTAGATTCGACCACTCCAGACACGTCGGCGTGCATACCATTTTGGAACGGTCAGCGTGCCGTTACTCAGTAAGAATCAGCGATGCCACAACATTGAGCAGCTACTGGGATTTAAATTCCTGAAGAAATTGGTTAACTTTTTATGGGTGAGAATGCATTATTTTGTGTTTTTATATTTATTATCACAATATTACAGGTTTGGTCCAAGGCATTCTCATCCTTTAACATCATATAGAACGCTATATGACAAAACGGCGCTATACTACGCACATGGCACCCGTTATCGTTAATATAACATGCGCTGTGAGGGCTAAGTTTAGGTGTGGGGTAGGGTGTGCATGTCATATTCACGCTAAAGGATTTATAACGTCTTGGGTTCGCGTGTTATATTAACGATAAAGGGTGCCATGTGCGTAGTATAGCGCCGTTTTGTCATATAGCGTTCTATATGACGTTAAAGGATGAGAACGGGCTGTTTGGTCCTATGGTACTTTTTAATAGTTTTACTTTTACTTTTTAATGCCGTGTTTGCTGACACTCAGGTCTTGTTGTATTGTGTTAGGTTAGCAAAATTATCAGCTGACATGTTTTGCAGATACATGAGTGTAACTATGGTAGCAGACACTCAGTCAACTTGTTTTTGAGAGTTCACGAAACACATTGATTGACCGGCTTTGATTGTTCCAATATGGCGGACGGCTTACGGAAAGCTTTTAAAACCCATTGAAATAGCCATTGATGAGTCATCAATGTATTTGTATCTCTGGGTAAGACTATACACATGTAAATATGTGAATAAAAAAAAAACATACGGTATGATACTGGTTTCAACCAGAGCACTACCATTATTGCATTATTATTAAAGTAAATTTTAATTCTAAGCAGGACCTCATCCCACGCACATGCTCCATAACAGAAAATTAAACATTAACAAGTCTTTCCAGTTTTTATATTGCTAAAAGAATTATATTATCTTGCTTTATATCTATAACACTTTATTTCAATATTTAGAATTCAAATTCAGCCCCTTTGCAAAGCATGATGGAAAGTGAAAGTCCTGTTTGATTGGGTTACTTGATTGAAACATTGAAATGTTATTTCAAAATGAAAACAAGTTAATTCAAAGAGTGACTGTTTCAAATCTATTTAATGTATTTGATGTAATCACATTTGAACCAGAAACCTAATATGATGGTGTTAAATGATTGATTTTTGTGAGTGTGTGCTAACTGCAAGTTGAGTCTACCAAAGCTATTTGGCGGGTGCAGTTTCTGCATAAGTAGAAGTGTTCCAAATCAGTCACTCAGTCACAGTAGGCAGCTCACTAAGTTTTGGTTCCCTACTTGCATTTCCAGACTGGCATGATTGACATTTCCAATTACACTGCAATGGCCCACAACATTTCATTGTCTTTTCAAAGAATGGGATGGTAAAGGTAAATTTTATTCTAACGGAAATAAAACCATTCACAATGATGATAACAATAATGACCGCACACTATTATAGTCGATTTCAATTTCCATATTCAAGCTACGGAGCAGCATTAACATGTCACGGTAAGACGGCACACGCTATATTGCTTTTTTCATTCGAAAGAGACCAGCACACAAGATTGATGCTTGTTGATTTTTGCACATTCTCTGATATAATACCTGATGTCTCACAGATGGCGGCAAACATTTAGAAGGTTATTGCAGAATTTCACTGCGACCGAGAGAGCATTATGTCTGGTGTTTCTCCGCCGTGGGTGGTACCAGGGTAGCCAAGAGTGATAAAAGTAATTTGAGTTGCAGCAGGAGCCTGCACCGATAAAGAAGGGCTCTATCTCTCCCCCATGTAATGTTCACTGACACCAGTAATAAGCTACACAATCCAATTCTGTCTCTCCGATCAATGGCTCCAACAAAAAGTCAGCCCCAGGCATCAACTCTCTCCCAGAAAGCCTCTATCGCTGTGGCAGCCTGCAGACAGGAGCACAGTACCTTGATCTCTTGGCAAGGGACTCAACCATATGCAACCACAATCATACGTGTAAAGAAAACAGAGGGCAAACAATAGCCTTCAAAACTTTATACAGCAACTGTTTATGTTGTAATTAGAACTTTTTCAATTGCTCTCTCCGAAACCCAGTCCGATTAGCCCCGCAGTTCTGCATTCACTTTGAATCGTTTTGCTCAGAACTGTGGGACGTCGATCTAGTCCATCTGTTGACCACTGTAGCTAGACAACAACTCAGAGATGGCACTTTCACAAGTTATTTTTTCCTCTCCCTCCTTTTTTTGTAATAAAATAATGTTATTACAAAGTATTGGCATACACAGATCAGCACTGTGTCTGTCTGCCAAAGGTACAAAGAATGCAAAGAATGCAAGCTGCTCGCCAAAGGTCATTTCTGCAGAGACAAGCACCAATGAACAATGCATTATGCTGTAATAGGCAGATTAACTGTAATCAATACATTTTCATTTCAGCAAGTAATTCTGGAATGAGAGCAATGCAACCTGGTGTGCACCTGAAAAAAAAAAAAAAAAACATTAACTCCAACCAAACTCTGATGTCAGACTGGAGCAAAAACCATTGTCTGAAAGCAGATTGTTCTATTCCACATTGATCATAGGTACTTTGAAATAATATGGGATACCAGACTAATCTCACATACGGCCAAAGTGTGTCCTTCATTAAGCATGCAAATTTGCATGTGAGGTCTGCGTACAAACGTTTTCATTTTTAAACAACCAAAACCACACATTCAAAAAAATAATACATATATACACCAGTTAGTTCCAGTCTTTGAATCTGATTGGCTGGGAAGCCTTCTGGGAGTTCAGCTTAAAGATTTTAAAGATTTTTAAAGATTTTCCTAGTTGACTGTTAGTCGTTCATTTAAGCCTTTAGTCGATCTCTTTTCTGAGATCGTCATTCAGACCATTAGGGGACAGCCGGCACTGGGAACGTTAAGGGTTGTTTACACGACACCTTTGTCAGCTAAAAATGCAAAACCGTTTATCCGTTTTGGTCATTCATTTCCATGTCAACGCCGTTTTGGGGGCCTAAAAAACGCAAAGTTTGGAAACGTGATTGAAATTGCAAGTTTTAGAAAACAATACCGTTATTGTCTCCCTGTAAACTAACATGAATTTGTGAAAATGCTGAAGTCATTGACACGTGTATTACGTGTTCAGTCTATAGATGCATAGAGTTTCTTTACAAAGTGACAACGCCAACAACTGGCCTTTTTAATAATTTTCGTGGATCAGTGTGAAGGGGATTGTTTTGACAACCTTGTCGTCTGTTTCCATTTTTAGTACATTGTTGTGGTGTAAACGTACCCTTAGTAGAGGTTAAACACAAGATATAATTTGTTTTGGAATATTATTGGTAATTTTAGTTTAATCAATCTATTATTCGTTCCAAGGCAAATCTTCATAACCGAGGGCAAAGTTAAGTTTTATAATTTTCTATTTTTATTTAATTTTCATGATGTACTAGCGTTTGCTTGTCTATGTCCTACACGTTTTATACTTGTATAATGGCTATTATTGTTCATTACACATTATTGTTCAATATAAACACCTGGCATTGAGAAACAGTGTTAGGGGTGGGGATTTTTTTTAGTGATTTTAGTGCTGGTTACTGTACTGTCTTTAAGGGTCTTTATCACATTTAGGAACAAAACAAGGTTTTAAAAAATCAGACATTTCACTGCATGGAGATCAATGCATTGGCCAGTGCTGTCACCTGTCATGTGAAATCCACCATTGAAAGTAGACTATTTCATCGACACAGACAAACTGAATTACTTTCATGAATTTATGACTTGACCTAGAGAATGAAAGCTCTAACAAAGGCAGATAATCACACACGTTCTCTCTTGTCTACTTAATAATACTAACACTAATAATTTCACTGAAGCATCCCAAGCCATCGTTGCTAGCTAGTAATGTTTTAGAATTCATAACGGAGGCTTGGGCCGATCTGTTTGACTCTCAACAAGAGGGTTTTTAAGTTGCAATTATGTTGGCCTACTTGTGCCACCGAACTGTTGTATATAAAAAATAAATAAATATCACACTTGTACGGCTGTGATTCGGCCATAGGTAGCCTAATCCTACAAACTCTAACATAATAAAACATTACCATAATCACGTTCATCTTTTCTGGAAAAAACTAAACACGCTTTTAGCGCCACTCACTAAATATTTCACTTTGAAACTGTCGCAAAACGTACATGACGCAACATATTTTGCGTTTTACAAAATGTTGCCACAAGTACACTTTTTCCAATGAGCCTGGGCTGAAGGAAATATATTTTCTTTGCGTAAGGGAAACCACCATGCGACCTTTGATGAGGGCATCCAGTATCAAATACATAACTATTCCTTGAGTATAGATTTACATAGGCTATCTATATGACCTAAGGGGTAAATTTAGCATGAGGTTAGAGCTCATCAAAACGATATCACACCACATGCAGGAGATGAATCGATTGAATGAGATTAATGGCCTCTTGTTTGAGTCAGGGCCAAAGAACTGAGGGCCCTTTCCACCAGTCGGCCGTGAAAACCCTAGAGTGATTTTGTGATATTTGAAGGGTGGCAGGAACATTTGTAGCTTTTATTTGGAAGTCTAGAGGGTCCCCATCATTAGAAAAAGTTATTACCCTGTCAATGCCCTCCTGCACACTTAATTCCAACATTAAAGTGACAGTTCACCCAAAAATGAAAATTCTGTCATTAATTAAATAAGTCTTACGGGTTTGGAACGACATTAGGGTGAGTACTTAATGACAGAATTTTCTTTTTGGGGGAACTATCCCTTGAATATTACAGCATGAATGGAATAGCAACATGTCTGGATTTTTAAACCAGAGATTTTTGCATAAAAGTCGATAATGAGTATAAATGTGTCTCACAGCAGAAGCAACATTGGATTTCAGTATATTTTTGAATGCCATTTTGTTCTTATAAAACAAAGAAGAAATAGGTGAGATAGGGTGAGTTGTACTGTATGGGTTGACACTGTCATTTTAAACACATACTAGGTACTGAGATGAAATCCCTATCATACATGACCATCATCCTTTTGAGGTGTCTATAGAAGTTGGACAAATATAAAGGATTTACACAATTAAAAAAATATTTTGAGGCAGAAAAATCAAAATCAAATTATAAGAATTATGTGAAACTACTTTCCTCTCGATCCATTATACAGTTCCTCAAACTTCCTCATCCTCTAACAGTGTGATCTCTGTACTACTAATTTCAGGGGAAATGCTGCAAGGCAGATACTCTATACCATATTCTCTGTCATGCTAAGCAGAAAAAAAGTCAATACATATTCATACAGGGCCTTCGTTAAACCGACCCAACGAGTGGAGACACACGTAGAAAGATTTCTGCAGAGTCTGTCTGAATGTCAACAGCAACCTTTCAATCCTTATCATAATAGAGACTCTACAAAAATGGGACTTCAGTGTGAAAACAACTTTTTTTTTTTGCTTCAATAAATGTACTTTATAGGATATATATTACATGCCATAGAAAATTAGCCTCCAACTCTTTGCATGAGAAAAAGAGGAGCAGATGCAAACTGATTATGGAGAGTAACGGCTTTGACTCACTCTTTGCTCAAAGTCAAACATCCAATCTTCACTTTGATCTTTTTTTTTCTTCTTTGGGTCAGAGTTATTAAATATTTACCTTGCACTGCCTGTTGTTCCTTCTGCATGCAAACAGGAAGACTTCTGGAAATGTGTTTTTTTTTAGTTTATTTTTAGCATGCTGCAAAGCTAACCAGAGTATTGCTTTAATCTTTTTCTTGCTTAAAGACACTATAAGATGATGACTGCTGACTCTTTCCTCTGGTAAGATATTTCTTATTGAAACAGGAAATTGGGCCAGGACACACCGAAGCTTTAACCCCAAAGCATGTAAACCTTGCATGGTAGTTGCCATAACCACCACCATATATAAAGTATACCATATATCCATATTAACTGACCACAGAACGTAAGCCATGTACTACTGAACACCTTAAACTGAAAAAAATAAATTAATCATGGCTGAAAGCTAATTAATATAGCAAAAACATGGCATTGGTATCGTCTATTTTTGGGTAATCCTTCATCCACACCACTAGGTGTCAGTATAAATAAAAAAATAGAACTATATAGGACAATACTACATAAAAATCAATGAGTTATCTATTAAGTCTGTCATAGGGCCCTATAATACACCATGCGTAATGCAGTGCCAGGTGCGATGAAATTGTTTTTTGCTAGTTTCAGCCCGACGCAGTTATCATTTTCACATCCTGCGCCACGTTGTTTAAATAGCAAATGCATTTGCAAGTGTTGCTATTTTGAGGCAACTGAAATAGACTGGACCAACTGAAACCTGGTCTAAAGTCAATGGCGAAGTATTAGTATTATTTTTGTTATTTAAAGAGCGCGTTAGTAATGTGCGCCTATAGGCGGGTCCACAACAGCTTATTATATACACAGGAATGCACAACAGCACACAAACATGCCAAATATTAAAAAATAAAAGGATTACAATGTAAAAGATTAATATTGTGTCCATAAAGATATGGTGGAATATGATAGCTCTAAGGCTTTAACCTCGTGCATGAGCATACCCGTTTCTTCTCTGGAGAAGAGTTCAATTTTCGCTTGCAAATTCTGCCATGTAAATAGAGAATCCAACATGGTGCAACTGGCTTTTAAGGGGAATGGTAGTTGAGACTCTGGTTTATTGCACGTTACGTCCAAAACACACCCATCACTCATTAAGAGAATCGGGACGAGCCTTTTGATCACGTGCCGACCATTTTTTTCCGTCATTAAACTAGCAAAACTAGATTCGGACACCCTAAGTGCACTTACGCCGTGTGCTTTAGACAATGTGCTTAGATCGTTAAGATAGGGCTCATAGATTTAAAAAAGTATCTTAAAAACCTATTACTCATATGATTGGCTTATATAAAAAAAAAAAAAAAAAAAAAAAAAACTAACCACAGAAATTTCCAGAATTTGCAGCTAATGCTAACAGATAGCTCTGTCCAGACCTACAGGGAAGTAATCACTCGTGTATGTCACCAGCGCCTCCACGGGTGATAAGGAAACACTAGATTCTGTATTACAGCTTCTCTGCAGTACAACTAACACACTGATGCCCTTTGCTTTCTCTAGGGACATAGCAGTAATTTCAATTACCCTCTCAAACAAATCAAGCCATGTATGCAGCAATGATTTATGAGCTGTCTGTAACACACTTAAGTGTGAATAGGGTATGATTTGGCTTTCTACTGAGAAGAGGGCCACAGCAGTGGAGCAGTCATGACCTTCGGCGAGGTTTTAGTTGACATGGTCATTGTCTCTGTCTCTCTGAATACAAATCAATCACTGTAATGTCAACAACCAGGTCACTTTCAAAGCTGACAGCATTGTAGGCACTTCATATTCTATCGCATGCTGACTAGAGGATAATGAAGAAGAAGAAGAAGAAGAAAAGAGAACTGTAGCCTGAAAAATGAATATGTCAAGAGGTTATAATCTTTACTGTGGCTGGAAACTGAGTGTAATTTTTGGAACAGTTTTTAAGAGCAACTGGAATTGTTTTCCAATATACATATCTAAACAGGATACACTACTACAGATAAAATGCATTTGATAAGAAAATATTATCTTGAATAAAGACAAATTGAATTGTTTTAAGCATAAACCGCATTACATTTGGTTAGATTAACGTTTAAACAAGAAAAAAGTCCTGCTCCGATGGCTTTCGTTTAAAAAAAAAAAAAAAAGGAAAAGTAAATGGAAAATTCACTGGGTGAATACAGTGCTGTGAAAGACAATTAGGGATTTAGTTCATGAAATTGAAACAGCTTCATAATCGAATTGGAATCCTTGCTGTAGATATTTAATTTAAATGTTCTTGCCATTTTAAGTAATTTAAATTTGGTCTGGAGTGAAAACTGTACTAAATAAATTGATCAGACAAAAATCCGTTCTTGTTTCTTTTTTTAATTTTCCCCAAATGAGGGGTAAACATACCAGTAAAGTGTTTATCTTAAAGCAAAAACTTGTAATTAATTTTATTTATAATGGAATTTGGAAGCATTCCAATAAGACTTAACCGAAAGTCTCATAATAATAAAAGGCAGAAATTCATGCTTGAAAAACCAGTCTAGGTTTTTAACTGGTGTACAGCTTGTTAAGTGGAGGCAAGCTGGTCTGCCCAAAACATCCCTCAAACCAGCTAACCAGAACAGACATAACCAGACCAGCTTATGCTTTTGTGTGTTTTATCAAGCATAGACTATAAAAAGGATCTCTACTTCCTTCCAATGTAGAAAAATTAAGCCTAAACATCCCAGCAATGGTCCTTTCTGTCATTTGGAGTCTGAGCAGTAGTCAAAGTCCCTTTCAAGGAAAGTCTGACGGGCGATAACAGCATTCTAAAGATGGCTGCGCGCTTGTTTCTCTGGTCTAGGTCTAAAGGCTTTGGCAATAGTGATCCTGAGATGGAGCTGTGAAGGTCCCGTTCACACTCCCGCTCCCTCAATCGCTAACACAGCCTGCTTTTATAGCATCAAATAACCAACTAAAATCAAACTTATTGGAAAAGTAAACACTTGAACATATGTCAGCATGATAAGAACTACCTGAAAAGTTAATCATCAAGCTTTTGGTCAAAAGACTATCCTCGGGGTATACAGACAATAACTGTAACAATCAACAGTGATTACCAACACATGTGAAACCCAGGTAGGAGAGTTGTAGTCCAATAGTGGGAGTTGTAGTTTTTCTTTAAACTACCCAATATACTGAATTATCTAGGTAATGTACACATTTACTCCCCATAGTATACAAACATGTATACAAATATTATACAAAAATACAGGCATATATATGCTTGCTGCATAATGCATGGAGACTGCAAAAACATCAGTAAAACCTTCATAAACTGCAGTATTCAGGACTTATAAAAATAGTACAACTGTTTTTAAACAGTGCAGCTGTTTTTTTTTTTTCAAGGTAAGAATCCAGTAGCCAAACTAGGCTACTGCAGACAAGTTTTGCTTAAATTATTTATCCTAGGGAGTGTGCAACGCACTTATTTTTAAGTGAGAGACAAGAACATAAACAATGTGGATGCATAACCCACCCTAAACCTAACCTATAGCTAGCTGCA
This sequence comes from Pimephales promelas, assembly GCF_988280905.1. Lineage (NCBI taxonomy): Eukaryota > Metazoa > Chordata > Actinopteri > Cypriniformes > Leuciscidae > Pimephales > Pimephales promelas. Next base: position 9,318,457 of record NC_142781.1, read on the forward strand.
AATGCTGTGTAAAGTTCAGCAAGCTCGGATGATGAATAGATAGCTTTGTGTTGCCATAGTAACAGATTTTAGAGCTCTACATTTTGCCCTCTCTTCTGGCAGAAACCATAAACAGATTTACCATCACCTGAACTCAAAACTTAAATGAGCAATATCACATTAGTATTAAGAGTAAATCTGCAGGTTTTTTAGACTTTTTTTTAGATAGCTACAGAAAAGAGTTGATATACTGTATAGAGGCGGTGACAGGTAAAACAGAAAGAAAGGAAAGATAGATGGAAGTCAGACTTCAAGCAATTCCTTCACTTCAGTACAATGACCCAAGAATACCAATTTTCATCTCACCTCAAATTTCCTATTTATCAGTAAAAGAGTCACAAGTAAGCTTAATTAACATGAATCAGGTCAAACTATCTGTTTCAATGAATTAATTAATGACCCCTTTATGTCATTTTCAAAAAATAAAAAATAACAAATAAATATAAACATACACTCACCTAAAGGATTTTTAGGAACACCATACTAATACTGTGTTCCCCCTTTCGCCTTCAGAACTGCCTTAATTCTATGTGGCATTGATTCAAAAAGGTGCTGAAAGCATTCTTTAAAAATGTTGGCCCATAATGATAGGATAGCATCTTGCAGATTTGTGGGATGCACATCCAGGGCACGAAGCTCCCATTCCACCACATCCCAAAGATGCTCTATTGGTTTGAGATCTGGTGACTGTAAATCATGTTTATCTACTTTCATCAGTCAAAACTGCAGCAATCTCTGGATGCCTTTGTCTATGTAAGGGATTTCCTGGAACATCATAGATTTTATGACTTTTTCAGTCTCACGTGGTTTGTCTCCTCCTAATCTTCAGAAGAGATCTCAACAACATCACAAAACTGTGATCAGATTTTTCTGCTTAGCAATATACTCTGGGGGTCTCGCATTTATCTCCTTTAAAGTTAAGAATATGTCTCAGCCACATCACACACTGTGCTCATATTTCTCTCTTTACCTGGAAACTTTGGTGGTTTCTTATTTGTCTCCTCTAAAGTTTCGAAGAGATCGAAACAACTTTACAAATCAAATGTCTCACTATTAACTTAAACATTGCAACCATTTAATACTACTAATAGGATTAAGATTCAACCCCACTTTTGAAAACCCCCCAGAAATGACATACCCAAACTAAAACAGATACAGTTCATGAACCCTTTGCACTAAAAGCACAAGTATGTTCTCTTTTGAAAGCTGACACCTGATAAAACTGAAGTTGGCCCTGTAGCAATCGAGAAATGCACTGCAGTTAAAGCTATATGTGTGACCATTTTATATTTAAAATCTGAAAATGATAAGTCTAAAACTCTATATTTAGTGACATGTTTTTCAAGATCATGTCAAATTACTTTATTTTGATTAGACTCTAAAATGCAAACTGATGTTTAGTCATCCATTCAGTCAATTGTCTTTATTGTTTTGTGGTGCAAACGAGCCCCATTCAGTCTCAGTCTCCCCATGCACACATTCACACCTCTCCAGACTTCTGTAAGTTATTTTTGATAAAGGAATCTGTGAAATGATAACACTATTTCCAAAAAACAAATGATCTGCTCAATGCACATAAACAGTACAGCCCTATTCTCTTATTGTGTATCTGCAATTAAGAGGAACATTAACCTTATTTCTGCCAAACTTTACTTTTAACATAGCCTTAAACTTTGTGTTTTTACTTTGGTGCATTTGAAGTACTTGGCTAGGTGCACAATTTGTGAAGTTGTTGAGGTCTCTTTTTAATTTTAAAAGAGAAAAATGTGAGAGCTCCTCTAACTGAGAGAAATCTGAGCTTATGGATGATGTTGTTGAGATCTTGCCTGAAACTTTAGTGGAGACAATTGTGAGCGATCACAGTGTGTGATGTTGTTTCGATCTCTTCTAAACTATAAAAGAGAGAAATATGAGAGCTCCAGTTTCAGGAGAAAAATACGAGCACAGTGCAGGACGTTGTTGAGATCTTTCCGGATTATTTAGAGGAGACAAATGTGATAGCTCCAGATTCTCTAGGTTAGGAGAACAATCTGAGCACAGTGTGTGATAATCATGAGAGATCATTGTGAGAGTGTTTGTGCAAGAAGTAAGAGGCTCAAACCAAAGTCTCCATTTGATGTTAAAGTAACCTAATTTTTGGTATAGGAAAAAAACATTTGAGATGTTAACCCTCTGAGACCTAAGGGTATTTTTACAATAAATTTTCCGTCTGGTGTCATTTACTAAAAAAGCTTGTAAAATATCAACCCTTTGGTGCACAGACAATTGACACACCTCTTTTTTTTTCAGGACAAATTGAACTTTCAGCATATTTGTGTTACATTGATGTCACCTGAATGTAAAATAAGTTAAATGAATAAGACAAATGAAAAAATAAATCGGAAATGGAATCACTCAATTATTTATTGAAATCACACACAAATAAATAAAAGCTAAGCAATTTTCCTCTGGAAAATAGTTTGTTCATGTCTTTGGAGTCCTGGAGCACAGGAATAAACATTATAACTTGTACAGAACAAAAACTATTGACATTTTTCCAAAAGAAGTCCAGGCGTTTGGGGCCTCATGAAATTCACTGGTGCCAAGCCTCAAAACAGTTCCTATCAGCAATCACACATAGGGCTACATTACAGGTTTTGCATTTCTATTTTATTTATTCTTTTATTTATTATGTTCTTTTTATTCTTTTATAATACATTTATACTACTATAATACTTTTTACAGTAAATAAATAAATGGCACTTCAGCTGGGTCTATCCTGGTAATCTAGTTCCTCATCTGTCAAAAAGCTCTGTTCTCCTGAAAATCCTTCATCCTGCAATGCACCAAAATAGACCAGCGCTTTATTTACGTCCATTTCGCTGTGTTTCTCTGTGAATCGAGCGTCTCCGTGGGTCTCTCTATCTCTCTCCACTATATCAGCGCTTGGTTCATGCGTAATGACGCACACCAATGTTTACAACGGATCAGCCTGTAATTGGTCAAAAACCATCACGTAATATCCAGAATGGCCGCTAGCGTCGAGCTAGCGGCAAAAATGACCGAATATTTATGAATTATGGACTTCAAGATTATCAAAGTTTGACATAAAGCGTTTGGATTTATTGCTGAAAACCTCTGAAAGGAAGCACAAGTTCCAGGGTGGATAGAAAACCTTCTGTAAAGGCTAGAAAGACCCGAAAGACACCCCCGTGATGGCTAGCTCGTTAGCTTTCTGCTGGAAAAAACGGTAAGAAAATCGATAAATCTGTCATCGAGTTATGTAAACATTTATCGGAGGTGACGTGTGGCATCGTCGACGATGCCGTCGGGCTCTGGGGGTTAAGAGGTCTCATTTTACCTCGGGAAATATCTGTAAACACTTACGTTTTTATTTAGTCTACTCTACAAATCAACTGATACCAAACATCTGACAATCACTCGCATTCACACGCAACATTGAATTTTGCACATAACCATTTTGAGTCAACTGAGTAAAGGGAAGGAATTGGAGGGGAAGGAACAAATGTGAGGAAAGAAACTTCCCTCCATCTTCACTCTCCGGGATGTTGAGATAGATGTCTGTATTTTATTTCATACATTTGTGTTTGGATTGTTTGTATCTCAGGAGATCAGAGTATCTGTGGGTCTGGTGCTTGTCTAGCAGGTAAGTCATCAAGACCAGCGTCAAACCATCTCGACCCAGCATGGAAATTCATTCGGTCTAAAAAAGCCTTTTCAGCAGAGCACAGCAAAATTTCCTTCCAAAAATGAGGCTGATCCTTGGCAGGAGAGTACCTGCAACCTGCCGTCGCATTGTAAGAATGTTTTCCAGCTATGGAGTCTTACTAAGACGTCAGGCGTGCTGACGAGGCACAAAACGAAGCCTTTTCACGCTCCCTAACAGTCCAAGATTTGCTTGCCAAAGCATCAGAAGACTGCAGACACAGGCAGCTGTCTGGCCAGCACTAATCTGAATTAAACTCCAGCGAAATAAACAAATCTTAGAGAGGGGCAGTAATGTAATGGTGAAAGTGCTGTGAAAACCAGTCTTCGAGATAAATGGCTCCATGCTGTCTAAACAAGATGAGAAAATCTTTCATGGAGAAGTCCTCCTGTGATTTGTGGTGGTCTCTTTGTCTCGAGTCATAGCACACTAATGCACATTTATTTCTCATTTCAGAGTGTCTAGAGCAATGCCCACATCAAAAAAGTTCTCAGAGTACAAGGGTATTACCATGTGAAGACCATATCTTGCTCTGCGTGTAACCGGCCTCCAGCTGGGTTGATGAGCATTGCCAATATGTCTCACACTAATCAATGAATCCTTGTCCAGTTTTTAAGCAATGATCAGTGGGAAAAGATGAAAAGGATTTCTAAAAGAAGCAATGATTAAAATCCAAGTTTACAGAGAGAAACCATCTGAACCAACTCGTCCTCCAAAAAAACGGTTGACTATTTGTAATGTGGAAGGAGCCCATGCTGTGAAACAGCCTAGAACAATTTTTAATGCAGTCCACCCTAAAAAAAAAAAAAAAACACCCCCGGCACTGCATCAGAGGAGACAGGACGTGACATGTGGCCAACCAGCCATATGTTCTCTCCATGAGATGGATTTAGAAGGATCTCTCCGATAGAAAAGATGGAGAACAAAACTGGGTAAAATGGCGGGATAAATAGTGAATCAAATCTAGGTCGCCTGTCTCCTGGTTGGAATAGCATTACGGCATGATCATTGTGAGTGACCCAGTTCTTTGGGGCGCTGGACATTTCGAAAGCAAGCTGTCTTAGAAACTTGACTTGCAAATTAGGAGCACGCACATACCTCCAGCCATCCAATGACCACAAAGCCAGAAGATCAGAGAGCATCAAAGAGCGACCCAATGAAAATGACTGTCAACTGTTCTACTGTAGGCCGACACAGTTAAAAGCACCTTTTGTGCATGTGACGGATGTGTTTTAGAGAGCTTATTGCCATTCCTCTTCGTAATCCCCTTAACAAACCTGGACACGTTTTTAAAACTCAGTGAGTGAACACTTTTTTTTATGATCAATCCACCTTGATCAATATGTCGTGAAATATTCACACACACTGTGTTTATTTGGATTCCTGCAATGACCCATAATCCTAACCCAACATATAACTGTAACTGTTGCAGCAATTGCAAATCATTTGATTTCATGCCACGCCGTAATTACAGTAATTACGAGATTTCAACTGCTTTCACGTCCTTGTAGAGCTTGTAATTAAAACTTGTAAGCTGGGAAATTTCATAGAGCTCCTACTTGTACCATGTGAGCGCTGTATCACCTGACCGCATCACTTTCATAATAGTGTTGCCACAGAAACACATCATTTTCAGACAGAGGTTGTGAACAGCTCTGAATAGCATGTCACATGTTGTTATCTCGAAATGGCATAAACGCAGCATGACACATGTGTGCACACAAACACATGCATCATATGCATATTAATATATACTCTATACATAGTAGATATAATCCCCTTTCACATAGGGAAGTTCATGAGTTCATAATTACAAACAAGCCAGATAGAATAAATGGCATGCGTATTGTGCTGCCCGAGGAGAGGTATTTGGCCCGAGCCCAGAGTATTCGTGCCGTTTTCGTGGCTGTGGTCGGAAAAAGCCAATGGTGAGGAGTCAGGGTGCTGGAGGGATCCTGAAAACTGTCAAGGAATGTAGATGAGTCAACTGTGTATATATATATATATATATATATATATATATATATTAGTGCTGTCAAACGATTAAAATATTTAATCGCGATTAATTAATAAATTTTTGTCCCATTATTTTTTCTCATTTTAATGCTCTTATACACATGGAAAAGTGGATCGGCTTGCTTTGTGCAAACGTTTTTTTATTGAAAACAACATTGCCATATACTGTTTTCAATTTCACACTAACATTCTCACTTGAAGCAAATAATCTCTCACACAATGTAACACTGTCCATCAATGAAAGGGTGAAAGAAATACTGACGAGGTCCTGATATTGTGTGTGCTTGGCCATCATCAAGCGGTATTTCAGACTGGACGTGCTGCGATGATGATAGCTCAGTTCACAAAACACAAAACAAAACACACAGATCACTTTGGTCTTGTCAATGGAAGCATTTGGCAACTTTTTTTTTTCAGAATTAAACTTTCCGTTTAAAATCTTATTGGCATCCATTTCGCCGTCTCTCGCTCGTCATACACTCGAAACGTAACGTTAACCAACTATTTGGCCGGCTCGCAAGCCCAAACGAGTGTGTGCGGAGTGCCTGTTGTTTTGTTTAAGGTCTAGCTAGATCCGCTTGCCCTTTGGTCGGCAAAGCACCAAAACGTCCTTGCGCAGCGCAAGCCATTGAAATCAATAGGTTTCATGCCGCATCCTGTTGCAAAAGCATGTGAAAGAAAACTACAAAGTTTGTTAGGCCAAAAAGACTGTTAATTGCGTGATAAAAAAAATTACGCCATTAAAATGGGTTTGCATTAACGCCATTAATAACGCGTTTAACTGACAGCCCTAATATATATATATATATATATATATATATATATATATATATGCTTCCTCTAATACTGATAAGATAGGCCTGGCAATTGCTAATGATGATTTGATTGAATAGATTATTTGAACATGCTCCTCCTAAATTTTGTTTTTTGAACTCAATTCTAGGAAGTAGCCACCAGGGTGGTTCCCAGATAAATACATTCCCCTAGAGCTATAGACCTTATTCAGAGCAGCGCCATGACAGGTATGAAAGTGAGGCTGTGAGGGATAGACTTACCGTGTTTCCAATGGCATCCGCTGTAAAAAGCTGAATAAAGCGGCTAGATTACTTACAATTTTCCACAGCTTACATTGTCGAGAGTTTTTTGTCTGACATTTCTTGGAAAGATATTTTCCAGTGTTTCATGAGCAGAACAATCTGAAAACACATTAAATAACAGTACAGCCCATTGAAGAGATGCAAGTCTATCCCTCACAGCCTCGCTTTCATTCTCATTAAAAATCAAAGATGGCGCTGCCGTGAATAAGGCGTATGGGCTCTAAAGTGACGTAAGCCATGCTTCTTGTTGTGACTTTTATTTTGACCACTTATGTTACTGGTAGTTTATTTTAAACCTAGAAATAAACAGAGTTTGAGGATAAAACTAACAATATAAAAAAAGGAACATGAAGTAGAACAAATCGCACCAAATGGTACAGTGATACAGTGGCTTTAGATCATATTTAAATGCAAAAAATCCAGAGTAGGTGCCTCTAGTATCATGCTACAGAAATGCTTTATAACTGTGGCTATTTCAGAAAATATGTAATCATTCCTTTTCCTAATGCAGTTAAAAATAGGAAAAAAGGAGCGATTACACATACACAGTTGTGATATCTTGATCTCACACCTATACACTATAAGAAAAAAAAGCGTGAGGCTTATTGCTACATGGCTGATTTGAAAAATGTGTTAATAAAGATGACAGAAACATTTCCCCCACTTCTCCATTAATGAATGCTTTGAAGAAGATTTTCTACCCCTCGGGAAAATAATTCCTCACATGACACTAAAAGATTTTCAGTTAAATGTAACTTTTTTTTTTTTAATTACTTAAGAAGAAAACAAAAATACTTAAGATTAAGAAAATTATGTTTTTTTTTCCAAAGAGGATCTGTATTGTTCCAAGATGATACAGTCAATTAGGTCACATTTGTCCCTTAGGGACTCAGAAACCCCCTCATAAAACACCCACACACACAAACCTGTTCTGATCAACATTAACCTCCTCCAGCCCCTGGCATATCATCTGTTTGTAGCATCTCAAAGGCAACATCCACAGGGCTTATGTCAGCCTACAATACACAAAAGCCCCTTCAAGGCAAACACAGCCCCGCAGAAGAGAACAGAAGCTCTGACAGGCACTTCTTCCACAAGTCATGAAGCTACTGAAAGTGGACTGTGGGCCTTAATGAGTCCTATGTTGATGGCTACTCCAGCGAGTTGTAAGAGCAGCTCTCAGGCATGTACTGTATGTCAGGTATGTGCGAACTTGTGTGGAGTGACTGACGGCTACCGCTGGGCCCAGAATGCATTGCACAGGGAATTTAGTTGAATGACGCTCTAAGATGTCAAGATTATTTCTTGGCACCACACTTAACTGTCAAAATCGCTGAGGAGATCTGTGTATGAGAGAACTCCAGGACTGTACTGTGCAGAACGATGGCTGAATGAAAGAGGACACATATGGTGGTGCATCAGGCGATTACCTATAAGCTATTTTACTCAGTGTTGTAATACTCGAGACTCGGACTCGTCTCGGACTCGGTCTCGAGACCATATTTTAATGGTCTTGGTCTTGTCATGGACTCTGTCCATTTGGACTCGGAATTGACTCGTACTCTTTTTTTTTTTTTTAGGACTCGGAATTATTCCCGAGTCCACTCGAGTTCAATTAAAAATATTTTTCATGATTATTAATGTATGTTAATAAAATATTTCTTTAAATTGATTGACACGCCCAGTGATTGGTGATTTTCTAGTGTGCAACTGCGCATGACAAATTGTAATAAAATTACTTTTAACACCACCTACTATGCGGCCTTTTTACCCTAAACTGATCATATTTTTTAAACTCTAAGTAAATTTAGTAAAAAAAAAAAAGGACTTCTCTAAGTAAATAAAAGTAAATTAGGTAATCAACCCTCACTGGTCTCGGTCTCGACTCGGACTCGACCGTCTCTGGTCTTGGACTCAACTCGGACTCGACTCTCTATGGACTCGGTCTTGACTCGGACTCGACTCTCTCTGGTCTCGGTGTCGACTCGGACTCGAGTGAGGTGGTCTCAACTACAACACTGATTTTACTTGAAGACATGCTGCAATATATTAAATCGAATGTATGATTTTTTTATTAAACATTGAAATTTAAGATTCAACATTCTGATATATTCTGAAGTCTGTTACACTGACGTCTAATAATGGCTTCTGTTTCTTTTTCACGCATACGAAACTCCACGAAACAGCTGGGTTGCTTCACAGTATTGTGTAACACAATATATCACACCAACGTAGCTTTAGCAAAGGAGTATTATCAGTATGGCTAACCCTAACTCTAACTCTGCTAGCTTGATCCAGTCTATACTGGCACGCATACAGAAAACATAAGCTTTGGTTTCTGCTCTGAGCGCACAAAGTCAGCCGAACGCTGTGAACGTGTGTTAGAAATCAGGAATGGTCAGAGAACATTGAGCTTACCGCGACCATATTGTTGACATGACATCTGTCCTGCTGCCCCTAGCAGCACGCAGATTTGAGGGCGAGTTTCATCTCGTCGGTATCAAGAGAAGATAAGATTGATTGGTGTGTGGACCTACACCAAAATCGAGTAATAGGATTAAGTAAAGATCCGTCCTTATTGCCAGCTGTAACCTATCCGGATATTTATAACTATCAGACAGTATCCGTATAACGTACAAAAAACAGTGATATACCATGCATAATCCCGACGCTACCTCGCTTGTCAATCGACAGACTGATAGTTTCCGTGGTTTCAACAATATGGCCGCCACAAACAACATTGGCTGTCAATGTTTTCATCGTTCGTCAGCTGAAAATATAATATAATAAAATAAGGGGGAAAATCTGATTTGAAACCGAAATTAAATCGATTTGTGGGTGAGAGTCAGTTATATTTCAGTTTTGATTTATTTATAAAAGCCACTCAGCTTGTTTTGGAAAGATATTGAAGGAAAAAAAAAACAGAACAGAAAAGTACACATTAGTACTGAATCTCTTCAATCTTTTTTCCCCTCTCTGCATAAACTATCTGCCTCCGTTTTGACTTCTGTCCTTACACACCAACAAACATACACATCCACAAACACAGTCACAGTATACCATCTCACACTAAGCTATGAACAAGAAACAAGTAGAGCAAAAACAAGCTGATCCCAGACAGAAAAGATGTCAAAGACTGAAAACAAGACTGTTGTGTTTCCTTTTTTAACTCAATCCATGAAATATACATCAAGGAGGAAAGCTGTGGCCAGAGCTACGGAAAAACAGACGATGAAATGCCACCAATTTTCTGTCTTCATCTGCCCTTTCTTTCTCTCCTTTCTCAGTCTACTCTGTTCGTTCCGAGTGTTTGCATTGATTTCAGCAGCCGTCAGGGCTCCAGCATATGATTGACAGGCCACATCTCTCCTCACCACTCGCACATGATGTTTGGAGTGTCAGATTGTGGGTTCTGGAATTCCCACGGTGCACTTGTAAAGAGCGTTAGGTCTCAAACGTCTCTTGTTTAGGCCATCCTTAAAAATATTTTGGTTTGCAGTAACAGCAATTTTTTAAAAAAAAAGGGTCGGTAGGTAGGTCTATATTTTTTTTTTTTCAAGATTCAGCATATTGTGACGTCACTGACTGGGTCTTCAAACTGTGCATCCACCGCTAGGTGTTAATTTTAGGCCAGTCACAAAATGTATAAAATATCTATTTGTTGTGCATATATACATGAGATAGGCAAAAACAAGTACAAACACATGGTCAAACAAAGAATACAATTAAACAAAGATACAAATTAGCCTATATACACAGTGCTTTAATTTCAGGAAGGTCTAAAATTAGCTACTTTTCAGTTAAGTCTGTTGCTCTGTCTGAAAAGAAATTTAATTTATTAATCAAATGTAAAATGACACTGCATAGTTTATCATAGTTAGATTAATGCTTATTAAAGTGTAAGATATTCATTCAAGAGCTGTGAGTGATTTTTATCAGCCTTTTGTTGTTTGATTCGCATTACTGGCTCAATCGTCACGTTTATTAGACTACTGCCCCTTTAAGACCGAATGCAGAACTCTACTGTAATAGATGCACCATCATTTTCTCCCAACTATTTACGTCCAATTAAGACATAAACTGTGTTTAAATGAATCTCAGAGCAGGTCATTTTATATTTTATGCATATTTGATAGTTTAGATGTGCACATGAAGCCCAAAATGAGGCTATAGCCTACTTTTCTTGTCTCGTTTTAGTGCATTTCGGAGCGCGCGTCGTGAACAGCGTCTCTTGCGCAGACTTTTGTGCTTTTAATAGCTCTTTTAATGATTGAACGCGTCCGCAGTTTAGCAACAGTACAGAGTGCACCGATCGTGCTGATTCTGACGGTACGTTTGGGTTTTAGGAAGAAATGACAGCGCAACGCTGTGAAGGGAAGGAAGTTGCGCTAGACAGAATGCGTCTGTAATGGTTTCATCTCAAATATCATCTTTTTATAATCTTTGAAAGCGGAAATCTAAAATACAATTAGAATAATATCCCAGATCTAAAGTGTAGGTAACCACGTTCTGTTCTCATTGTCACTCATTAAGCAGGGCTGTCGTGCTGCGCGCGCTGTGGCTCCGAGTGAGAGATCGCTCTCTCTCTTCTGGACTGCGAATAGCAAAATGCATCACAGACAAATTGTTTAATATTATTATTATTATATATATATATATATTCAGCCCCGTTGCCCTTTTAATACCGGGTACCAAGCGGGAACACTGAATGAAACGAGCAAACCTACAAGCCATAGTGTGACACGCGTAACGTTAAACCAATGGTGTAAACATAATCGGATGACTATGACGCCACGGGTTTTTATTTAAAAGAAAGAACGTAGCCTACGTTTGTAGGCTATGTACACAAGCAACTTTCACAATACTAACTAAAATATAATTAATATTATTTTATTGAATTTGAATTAGTAGTTTGAAGAGTTAAAAAAAAAAATCGGTCGGTCTGAACGCAGGTTACAACCGGCAAGTCGGTCGGACTAAAAGGAAAAAAAAATAAAAAATTGGGTCGGCTCTAAATTGACAGGGTCGGTCGGGTTACGGCAAACAAGAATATTTTTAAGGGTGGCCTTATGTACATTTCATAGCTGTTGCTTAACTCAAGATCAATGTTATCAAGCTTTCAAAACATATTTGGACATATTTTAGGTCATGGCATACTGTTTCAGTAATTATCACATATCAACAGCAACTAACCATATAGTTTCCACAATAATACACTAAAAATGTTTGTCATTTATACAGAAAAAAATATTATACAAAATTTGGTTAACAATGCTACCTTACCATGCATTCAAAAAATTGTATATTGTAAGCGGTTTAACATTGCATTATATGTAACATTACTGAAAAATACTGAAATGGGGTTAGTTTGAAAAACAGTAAAATTACATTCTCAGAAAAGCCTGTGTGTGACATTTTATTTAAATAACTTTGCTTCTTATTTTTGTTATCATCAATGTACATTAGGGTGTTTTGTGTTAGATTTTATCTTATTTAGTAAGTTTATTGCATTATTTTAGCGTTGTGTGTATGACCCTGTGCACTAATTATTGATCTTGTTGTATGGACAGGCCACATGCAATGAATCATATGGCTTGTAGTTTTACCATGGTGGTTTTGTAAGCATTGCAAAGGTAAAATATAGATTTTAGTCATATACTACCATTATATCGCTTAATGAAATATACAGGGATCAACATCCCATCCTGTAATGAGATTCTGTCTTGTCAGTGTATTTTGTTGCAGTGAATTTCTGGCCACCAAGGCTGCCAGTTTTACTTTTAACAGATTATTTCTGACAGTGTTCCAATAGTTGCTGCAGCTACTAGTGAAAAATCATTTTACATTATTATGGTATCCACCAGTTCCCTATCGAGGGAACTCAACACTGCGTCGATAAAATCGACTCTTTGGGGACGCTCCCTAAGCGTGCGCCTCTGAAGTATGAATGAAACTAATCCAATCCTGATTGGTGTTGCGTCGTGACGTAACATGTGACGGCATACCCGGAAGTATAAAAGTGACGCTGTCACAACACACACTAGCTTTCGCTCTTCAGCAAGCGCTTTATGTTGAAACTGTCTGTCTTATTTGGTGTTGTTTGTCTTATTATTGAAAGAAAGTATGGCCAGTGAACAATTCAAGAGGTGTGTGCATCCCTGCCCTCGTTTCATCACGGGTGGGGACGCACACTCTCTATGTGTGTATTGTTTGGGAGTGCAGCACGCACGGGCAGCTCTCGAGGGGGCTGCTTGTGAAATGTGTGAGGCTTTGCCTATTAGAGTGCTGCGCTCCCGGCTGGCGTGCTTTGACGAGCACGGTCAGGCTCGCGTTCCCCAGGGTTCCGGTCCCGCATATGTCGAGGCGATGCGGCGACTGAGATCCTGGGGTTCGCAGCGGGATCTGGCGGAGGAGAGTGAGAATGCTGAGGCATTTTCTCGCTCGCCATCGGCTGGTCCCGCAGCCTCTGAGAGTGGTGTGGGAGCCCGCGCTGCGGTTTCTCCTACCCGCGATCAGGTCCCGGTGCTTGAGCTGTCTACTTCTGAGGAAGGGGACGTGCTCAGCATCGATGCGGACGACCGTGATCTCAGCACGCCATCACGCGGCCTGGGTTATGAGGAGCTGGTGGAGGTTGTGACACGCGCTGTGGCCAGACTAAACATCAGCTGGCCACAACATGAGCAGGAAACGCAAGTCACCAGTAAAATGGACGAGCGTTACCTGCAGCGCAGGTCACAGCCTCACCGCCGGGGTCTGCCGTTTTTCCCTGATCTCCATAAAGAGATCTCGAGAACGTGGGAAAGACCGCATTCGTCCCGTATTTCGAGTCCCAATGTAATAGATTACAGCAATGTTATGGGGGCTCGAGATATGGGATATGGGAAGATGCCGAAGGTGGAGGAGGCTTTAGCGAGCTATCTCTCTCCCGAATCGGCGTCTTCCCTAAAGACCCCGGTGTTGCCTAGTAAGCCCTGCAGAGAGACATCTGCATTGGTGGGCAGGGCTTACATGGCGGCGGGTCGGGCTGGTTCGTGTCTGCACTCAATGGCGATTTTGCAGGCATACCAGGCCGACCTCCTGAAAGATTTGGATGAGGGGGAGGGGCCTACTCCTGAAGATGTCGCGCGGCCATGGTGGCCACGGAGAGGCATCTGTGGCTGAACTTATCCGGTATTAAAGAAAAGGATAGGTCCTTCCTGCTGGATGCGCCGCTTTCGGCTTCTGGCCTGTTCGGCGACGCCGTTAATTCGGTTGTCGACAGGTTTCAGGAGTCGAGAAAACAATCTGCGGCGTTCCAGCAGTACCTCCCCCGGAAAGCGAAGGCCAAATCTAGTAGGGGGGGGCAAAGCAATCAGCCCCAGCCATCAGCCAGCTCCTCCCACAGGGCAGAGCAGAAGGAGAGCGTTTCCTCTAGAGCCCCCCCTCCGGGGTCTTGGCAACAGAGGAAACGCTCCCAAAAACCGAAGTCCTCCAGCCAGAGGGGCGACCTGAGGGACGTCATTCAGGCTAAGAGGACTTCGGAAAAGAGGTCCTAGCCAAGGCAGGACTTCAGAGGGCTGCCCCCTCCGCAGTGAGACAACCGAGGTTGTTCTCACAACGGGGCCCTCTAGGAAAAGATGCAGGTCCGCCGTTAACAGCGCTTCGGGCCGCATCAATTTCCAGCGAAAAGACACCAGAGGCCAGCCTCGAGAGGCTGGTACCCTTAGCAGATTTTGTAGAGGGATGGTATCATCTTCCCAACATATCTCCATGGGTCCTGCAGATAATACGAGTTGGGTACAGACTGCAGTTCGCGCACCGCCCCCCCAAGTTCTCTGGGGTGGTGCTCACTGCGGTGGTCCCAGAGCAGGCTCAGGTGTTGGAACAAGAAGTACAGACTCTGCTGTCGAAAGGAGCCATAGAACGTGTTCTTCCGGTAGACAGGGAGTCCGGGTTTTACAGCCGGTACTTTATAGTTCCAAAGAAGGATGGGGGGTTAAGGCCAATTTTGGATCTCAGGGTGTTGAACCGGTCTCTGAGAAGGTTCAAATTCAGAATGTTGACCATTCCAACAATCGTGAGTCAAATCAGATCCGAGGACTGGTTTGTCACGATAGATCTGAAAGACGCCTATTTTCACATCTCCATCCTTCCTTGTCACAGGAGGTACCTGAGGTTCGCTTTCGGGGGCGAAGCATACCAATATCGGGTTCTTCCGTTCGGCCTAGCACTCTCTCCCCGCACATTTACCAAGTGTATGGACGTGGCCCTTGCTCCACTGAGACTTCAGGGGATTCGCGTATTGAATTATCTCGACGACTGGCTTATTTTGGCCCAGTCTCGGGAGATGGCAGTTCGGCATCGAGATGTCGTTCTTGGCCATATTCAAAAATTGGGGTTAAGACTCAATTTGAAGAAGAGTGTGCTAGAACCGTCCCAGGGCACGACCTTTTTGGGAGTCGTGTGGAACTCGATTACAATGCAGGCACGTATGTCTCCCGCACGTATCGAGTCAATTCTGGCGATGGTGTCCAGGGTGAGGCTAGGTCAGGCCGTCACTGTGAAACACTTTCAAAGGATGCTGGGCCTCATGGCAGCGGCATCCAACATTATTCCTCTGGGCCTCCTTCACATGAGGCCCCTCCAGTGGTGGTTGAAGACCAAGGGGTTCTCACCCAAAGGAAATCCGTTCCGTATGATCAGAGTAACGCGCAAGTGCCTTCAGTCTCTGCAAATATGGAAGAAGCCTTGGTTCCTATCCCAAGGGCCAGTGTTGGGGGTGTCATGTCGCCGGGAAACCGTTTCGACAGACGCCTCCCTTACGGGCTGGGGCGCGGTCATGGACGGCCGCTTTACCAGGGGTCTGTGGCAGGACCATCATCGCACTTGGCATATAAATTGCCTGGAGATGATGGCGGTATTCAAGGCTTTGAGGAGCTTCCTCCCAGACATCGAGGGTCGCCACGTCCTTATACGGACAGACAATACGTCAGTGGTGGCCTATCTGAACCGACAGGGGGGACTCAGATCGCGCCCTCTGTGCAAACTGGCGCATCAGATTATCCTTTGGTCCCAGGGAAAGATATTGTCAATAAGGGCAATGTATATCCCAGGGGTTCAGAATCAGGGAGCAGACATCCTGTCGAGGCAGGGGCTGAGGCCCGGGGAATGGAGACTTCATCCGGATGTGGTGAAGTCGATATGGGAGAGGTTCGGACCGATGGAAGTGGATCTGTTTGCGTCTCGAGAGACGTCCCACTGTCCACTTTGGTTCTCCCTCTCACATCCAGCCCCACTGGGGTTGGATGCCATGGTACAGGCTTGGCCGAGGCTTCGCCTGTATGCTTTCCCCCCGATCGCTCTGCTCCCAGGGGTCCTGGAGAGGGTCCGTCAAGAGGGCATCAGTCTACTTCTGGTTGCCCCGAGATGGCCGACACGAGTATGGTTCTCGGATATAATATCACTCCTCATAGCTCCGCCATGGCCGATTCCTCTGAGGAGGGATCTATTGTCTCAGGCGGAGGGCACAATCTTCCACCCTCGCCCAGAGTTGTGGAAGCTGTGGGTCTGGCCTCTGAGGGGGTTCAGTACCTAAATGCTGGCTTATCAGCTGAGGTGGTTGAAACCATACTTAGCTCTAGGGCCCCATCTACCAGGAGATTATATGGCCTCAAGTGGAAGGTGTTTCACACTTGGTGTGGAGAACGAAGGTTGGATCCAGTAAGCTGCCCAGTGGCTTCAGTTCTGGAATTCCTTCAGGATCGTTTCTCTGCGGGTCTCTCCCCGTCCACTCTTAAGGTGTACGTGGCTGCCGTTTCGGCTTTCCACGCGCCAGTAGATGGTGGACCTCTGGGGAGGCACCAGTTGGTCATTAGGTTTCTCCGTGGTGCTTGGAGGATGAGGCCGGCGATCAGGTCCAGGGTGCCTGCCTGGGATCTGGCAATAGTTCTGGAAGGGTTGTCCCTCGCTCCCTTCGAACCTTTAGAGTCGGCTTCGCCTAAGGACTTAACGTTGAAAATGGTCTTTCTCTTAGCGATTACCTCTCTTAAGAGGGTGGGAGATCTCCAGGCCCTGGCGGTAACGCCAGCTTGCTTGGAGTTTGCCCCTGGCAAAGTAAAGGCCTTTTTGCACCCGAGTCCGGGCTACGTGCCTAAAGTTCCTTCGAGTACGGCTCGCTCTGTAGTCCTTCAGGCATTCCATCCTCCACCTCATGTGTCGGCGGGAGAAGAGAGGCTTCACTTGCTCTGCCCCGTCAGAGCTTTGAGTGTATACTTGGAAAAGTCTGCTTCTTGGAGAAGATCTGACCAGTTGTTAGTATGCTTTGGGTCACCTAAGAGGGGGCTCCCGGCGACCAAACAAACTATAAGTAACTGGATTGTCCAGGCTATTACTGAGGCTTACAAGGTGCGTGGGGTTCCTTCACCTTTGGCCTTAAGGGCTCACTCGACTAGAGGCATGGCTTCCTCTAGGGCCCTTCTGTCGGGAGTACCTCTGCAGGAGATTTGTGAGGCAGCCGGCTGGGCTACCCCGCATACTTTCATCAGGTTTTACAGTCTCAGCCTTCCCAGTACGCCCGGTGCACACGTACTCGGCCCTTGCTGAGTGCCTAATCAGTTTCACTCTGGGGCGGGTCTGTTCGGTGCGTGGCCTAGTGGGTACTCGTTCCCCAAAGAGTCGATTTTATCGACGCAGTGTTGAGTTCCCTCGATAGGGAACGTCTCGGGTTATGACTATAACCCTTGTTCCCTGAGAAGGGAACGAGACACTGCGTCGTGTTGCCACGCCCCCTTTTCAGACCCTTGAGCGTCTTGCTTCATCGCGAGGCTAGTGTGTGTTGTGACAGCGTCACTTTTATACTTCCGGGTATGCCGTCACATGTTACGTCACGACGCAACACCAATCAGGATTGGATTAGTTTCATTCATACTTCAGAGGCGCACGCTTAGGGAGCGTCCCCAAAGAGTCGATTTTATCGACGCAGTGTCTCGTTCCCTTCTCAGGGAACAAGGGTTATAGTCATAACCCGAGACGTTTTTCTGCATTAACTTGAGTACCACTTGCATTAAAAACTAGTAAGGTAGTTGTTAAGTGTACTGTAGGTATTGGGTGGGATTATGGGATGTAGAATATAGTCAGACAGAATAAGGCATTAATATGTCCCTTATAATTACAAATAAACAACCAATATAATAGTAATATGCATGCTAATAAGCAACTAGTTAATAGTGAGAATTGGACCCTAAACTAAAGAGTTAACAAATGAATTAATTAAATAAACATATAATTTTTTCCGACACAGGCTCATTTGTGATCCAGCCCGTGAAACCCTGGCTATAGACGAAAAATCGAATTATGAGATTAAGAGCGTCAAAATGTCATAGCCATAAAAATGGCCATTTTGTGTTTATTGTTGTAAATAATAGATTATACCAAGGGCTTTGAGATATTTGAATTTTTAACTTACTGAAATTCATGATTTTATTGATCATTTTTTTTGCACAAGAAAAAAGAGGAAGTGTGCTTCCAAAACATTGATTTCAATCGTCTCTGGGTTTAATTTCAGCACAGAAACACCTGCAGATTCTTGTATCATTCGGTTCAAAAATTCAGTTCTTATCTACCATTAGAAAGTGCAAACAGACCTTAATATCAATCCGCAAGAGCGACAATCAATGGCAAGAAAGACGGGTTCTGATTTCCGTGTGTCATATCACCCAAAATTTCAAGGACAGCTCATTTGTTCTGTAACTCAACATTCTGCCAAGATAACCATATTATTTGAAAGACGGTTTATGGCTGCTACGTTTAGAAATAATTTGCTCTTTGAATTTCCTATCTGACAGAAACAGAAAATAGCTGATTGTTTAAACAGCTTATATGCTACCAGTCTCGCTGGAATTGCCCCTTAAATGATGAAATAACAGGTCTTACACAGGATTACTTTCCAGGGGATAATGGCGATGACTAGAGCTGTAAATATAATCGTTCCGTTTCAATGTTTTTATGCTTTTTGGACATGCACATCATAGATCTGTTTTAAACAAATTTGTGTTTTAAATAAATGTATCATATCTGAAAATGGGAGAATCTCAGCTTTCAGGATAAACATGGTTCAAATGTGTTGCAGTTGAGCTTGATTTTACATTGGAATATCCTGAAAACAAGAAATTGAAATGAACCTGAAATTCAGCAAATACTTGACATGGCCTAACTCAGTCAATATTTAAGACATCAAGTTTATAATTTCACAGAATGTTCTTTACATTATGTTGGATGACTTAATATAGAAAGAAAAAAAGACTTTAGCTGTGTTTTCACAGACAATGGTCACATTTTTGCAACGTACCAATACTTACATATCACTGCAGTTTCCAACAGAAATGAACACTAGAGGCAGTAAATTGCTAGTATAGTAATTTTCACATCCAATTATGATTACCGGACAGATTATGGATTAATAAAGAATTGTTTCCACACGGCTCCTTGCACAATTATGTTACACTTTTTTACCATAGTGTATGATTTGTAAACTAATATATTTTGGAGTTTGCATCATTAACCAGCTCCATACGTTCAGTTTTACTGACGTACTAAGCTTGCTCGATAGCTCAGCTGGTACAGAATTGTACTTGTGATGCGGAGAGTTCGAGTATGAATCCTGTGAAAGAGCTCAAAGACGAGTTCAAAAACAAGCTAAAATATCATGATTCCGTTTGCGTTTTTACGTCACATTTGCTTTTGTTAACACTATCGGAGCATTTCAATGCAGAACTGTGGTAATACGTACAAAATGTAACGTAAAACGCTGCGATATTCACGTTACTTTATTCCGTAAAAAGACAAGCTTTTAGCTCAACTCCCTGAACATTTCACTTTGAAACAGTTGCGAAACGTGCAAAACGTGACGTATTTTTGCTTATTTGCAAAAATGTTGCCAGAGGTATGGTTTTCTAATGAGCCTGGGGTGAATCTTTCTAGTATTGGTAGAAATGATTTGTACTGTGGTGGTATGGATTGCCATTGTTAAGCCAGGTGAAAGGAAAACATTGCTGTGACTATTATGTACAAAAATATTAATAATACTGCAGTCTCCTGGAAGAACAAAAACACAGTGCTTTCTAACTGTTTTTTTTTTTTTTTCAATCAATTAACCAATAGAACAATTACACTGAATGACAGCACCGATTTCACTCTGCACCACTCACACACACTTGGGCCTGGAACGCAACAAATACACAGATCACAGTACTGTTGGTACTCACACACTCGGGTCTGGAACGCAACAAACACACACAGATCACAGTACTGTTGGTACTCACACACTCGGGTCTGGAGCGCAATAAACACACACAGATCACAGTACTGTTGGTACTCACACACTCGGGTCTGGAGCGCAACAAACACACACAGATCACAGTACTGTTGGTACTCACACACTCGGGTCTGGAGCGCAACAAACACACACAGATCACAGTACTCTTGGTACTCACACACTCGGGTCTGGAACGCAACAAACACACACAGATCACAGTACTGTTGGTACTCACACACTCGGGTCTGGAGCGCAACAAACACACACAGATCACAGTACTGTTGGTACTCACACACTCGGGTCTGGAGCGCAACAAACACACACAGATCACAGTACTCTTGGTACTCACACACTCGGGTCTGGAACGCAACAAACACACACAGATCACAGTACTGTTGGTACTCACACACACTCGGGTCTGGAAAGTAACAAACACACAGATCACAGTACTGTTGGTCCTCACACACACTCGGGTCTAGAACGTAACAAACACACACAGATCACAGTACTGTTGGTCCTCACACACACTCGGGTCTGGAACGTAACAAACACACACAGATCACAGTACTGTTGGTCCTCACACACACTCGGGTCTGGAACGTAACAAACACACACAGATCACAGTACTGTTGGTCCTCACACACACTCGGGTCTGGAACGCAACAAACACACACAGATCACAGTACTGTTGGTACTCACACACTCGGGTCTGGAGCGCAACAAACACACACAGATCACAGTACTGTTGGTACTCACACACTCGGGTCTGGAGCGCAACAAACACACACAGATCACAGTACTGTTGGTACTCACACACTCGGGTCTGGAGCGCAACAAACACACACAGATCACAGTACTGTTGGTCCTCACACACACTCGGGTCTGGAACGTAACAAACACACACAGATCACAGTACTGTTGGTCCTCACACACACTCGGGTCTGGAACGTAACAAACACACACAGATCACAGTACTGTTGGTCGATCAGATTAGAGGACTGGAACTAACAGATAAATTTTTGCTTCAATTTATAAGGGATTTTCTTTTAGGGTTTTGGAGAAAAGTTCTTAAGAACAGATTAAAATAGTTTCTCAGAAACGAATTTCACAGTATTGAAATAAAGCCAACCCATTCAGATGCAATCATAAACAATCCGAAAGTTAATGTAGATTAAAATGCCTTACCCGCAAACAATGGCCATCAGGACCACAATACAGAGGCATTTCACAAAACAGCAATATTATCCAATCCTTTATTCTCTTCAACCAATAGAATAGAATGCCTTTTTTTCTTAAACACACAGGAAAGTAGTTTTTCACAGCAAAAGGCATCAAATACTTTTATACACTGGCAGGTGAGAGTGAGAGAGAATATCACTGTTTTTGAAGGTGATAGATTTAGATGGAGTGCCCTGTTTGAAATCACTTCTTCACAGCTGCTCTCAGTTCACTTTATTTGTTTTGTTCACATCTAAACTTTGAATTAAAGTGGAAAAGATCAGACAGTTTAAAAAGGTTCATTGTGCCCCTAAGACACGTTAAAAGCACAATCTTTCTCTGAACATATGCTGATTGCTCGTGCTGTAAAGCATGGCATCTCACTGGTAGAAGGGTTGTGATTATTGTCCATTAACCTCTCCAGGAAAACATTCACTATTATCTGGAACCAAGAGGTCAGGGTTTGGCTGGTCAGCGTGGACAGTCAGTCCCTGCTGGGAAATGTTGGATAATATTCAAAGAATGTTACATAACAGGGGCTTTAACTGTCAGTGGAGAAACAATGATTTGATGATTTCTTTTAGGGTCAACATTGTAATTACAAATGTAATTACATATATTAATTACAGCTGTAATTTTACATGCAGGTCTTTTTAAAATGTAAGTACAATGTAAAAACATGCATACACAATAAGTCCATTGTATCAAATTATTAATTTCAATGTAAGTACATAGTACCTAGAGCCACTTAATATAAAGTGGGACCCTTTTTTTTTGGACAGATTGGTGTGGGTGCTCTAGTAAAGCTCCGCCATAACAAGAATAGCAATGTACAGTGAGACATTTTAGATTAATTACAAGCCAGTTTTACAAATAACTGTAATAAAATGTCAAAAAAATACTGATATGAAAATTTGAATATTTTTCTATTTATCTATTAATCTGCATTAACATTGCTTAATGTGTACATATTTCAACATTTTTGGGTTATGGTTATCACTATGTCAATCATTACAATTTCGAGAGTGAATTTTATGTTGATGTCACTTCCGAAACTCTCCAGTGTGTGTAATTGGCCATCGGTCCTCTTAACAGCATAACAAAACGCAACTTTCATCTAAATTCTGAATGAATTATATAGCCTAGAAAGAGCACCAAGACCGCTCCCTTTGTAATCACTAAAATGCTGTCACTCAGTTCATCGCAATCTCACAAAGTTCCATTATAATCAATGATTTTCTCTACACTGCACACTGAATCTCTTAGGGCCTGTTTACACCTGCACTTCATGTGTTTCCTCTGATTGGATAGCTGTCAGACGCGCGTTCCTATTCGCATACTATTTGTCCTAAACGGTATTCGAAATTAGAATCAGTGTGTCCCAATTCGTAGTTGGAATGACTATTCCAAAGATCCCCGGATGGTCCAGTTTTTCCGGTTAGAATCCAAAGTGCAAATCCCCTCTGACGGCTAAAATTGCATGTTGGACGAGGATTTGATTAGAACTACAAACACGAATACAAAGTGTTGAAAAACTACAAACATGGAGGATGTGCGAGTCCGACGGTTAGGTAGAGAGGTTGAGATAAAGGGGTTTAAATGATTAAGTACTTAACCTGACGGAAAGATATTTATTCAATGTTATCCACATTATATTTAATCTGCAACAGCATTGTAAACATTTGTAAAGATATGTTTAGTCATTAACTTTTAAATGCATCATTATACAAATTGCAAACACTTGAGGAGAGTCTCAGCATGAAAGACCCACGACTGGCGGATCAACGTGCTTCTACTTTTCTCTCTCCGAAATGCTAGGAAATTAAATTGAATGTGAAGGATTTTAACTGTGACAAGATGATTAACAGGGCAGTTTAAACGGCGACAGGACACACATAACTAAGCGAAAGAGCTGTCCGTTAAAGACACAATCATGGCGGAGTAGTGTGTCCCAAAGCTTGCCTACTCTTCTGCTACACACTCGAAAGAACTGGGCCTCGTACCCCACAGTAAAGGCAGCTAGTGTGGTGTCAAAACCGCTCAAATAAATCAGATTGAAACCAGACATCTGATAATATTCCTGTTTACAGAAACTGTTAAATTGACTTGGAACTTAAACTCTTTCAACGCCTCATTAGCCCCGCAATGGAACAACTCATTAAGGCTTGATTTTCCTCTGGGATCTGGCAATGAAAAAGGAGGGAATGTGAGTAAATTAAAATTCTCTAACAATAAGCAACACCACCCCAGCTTTGTTTAGGAAGAATATTGATTGAGTAATTACACAGAAAAATAAGGGAAAAACAAAACATGATGGTCACATATTTACTGCAGCTAAATATGGCTGTCATTCTTCTTCAGTCAGAAGTTTCTTCATCCCCCCCCCCCCCCCCCCCAAAAAAAATAAAAAAAAATCTTCAGACAACCAAATTCACATTAAATCTGCGATAGCATCTGTCTCGCATAGCATCTGTCTCGCTTCAACTATAGTTGTTCCCACCAGCACTGCCATCTCGGGGCAACCCACACATTTTGATCAACTGTGCATGTTGTTTACAACAAGCATAAACAAAACTCATTGTCTTTTACAATATAACTGATCGCTGCATGATACTATATTACTGGTTGTTAAAGGTAGTTTGGTATAAAATAAACATTGCCCATCCACATTTTTTCTTTAAAGCTACAGGACACCAACATTTTGTAATGACTGTGTAGAAAATAGGGGAAATTTTTTTCTTAAAATTATTAAAATAAACTCAATTCAAGATATATTCTCTGAAAACAAGCCTTGATGATTTTTTTTCCTTGTTCTGAAATGTTTAGCTATATTACTGGAAAACGGTACAAATATACAGGTAAAATCCATACACACATGCAAGGAGGATTCAGTCCTGCAAATAAATGCAACCTCAACTCCTAAAACGTTGCAGTTTGTTCTCGGCTAAAGTACAAAAAGAAAGAAAAGAAAAACCTTCAGTGTGACATTCGTGATTTCAACAGGTGAAAGGTTCATTTAAATGCTCCACTGATCATTTGACTGAGATACTAAAGGTGATGTTTGCTTTGAGGAATTAGCTGACAAAGAAAGCTCGCTGTGTTGATTCCCATGATGTCCCACTTCTTCTCAGTCTAAAGCCGGTAAGTTAATTTGCACTGAAGCCTCACAGTAGGATGTTAATCTTTAGAGTGTGTTTGTGTGTCTAGATGTGTGTATAGTCTCATGGCGCACATAGGCTCATAGTTCTGGTCCAATCACAATCCCTTTTGACTGAATTGATGGGATATTGAGTGTTGCCTTTCCTGCTGCGCGTTGTTGAGTGGGATTTGAAGATGTTATTAGGCAGTTCTTCATCATTTGGGTTGGAAAACAGTATGAGCTATGATAACCCGATTATAATTTCCACTTGGATGAACTTAGGATCGATCTTCCGACTCAAAATAACACTTCACAAACAAGCAGATGTAGAGGATCACGCTATCCTTCAGAACAGTGGTGGGTAAGACCTTCGTAGATCTGTTCGTATGGAGTTGTGGACAACAGGTAAACACCAATGATAAATGGTGGTGTTGCAAATGCTACTTTGTAACTTAATCAGCAACTTTGCAAAATAAAATAGGGCCAATTAAAGGGGAAATATATTTTAAATATGAAACAACTGGTAAATAAAAAAAATACTATTTATCTGGTACATAATCAATATGGATCACAATTAGGGTTATAACGTCATACTCAATATAATTCAAAAATATATACAGTACATTTCCAAAAACAAAGTAATAAACAGCTGAATTTAACTAATTCAAAAAGATACAAGTTCCACACATTGATTTGAACAGATAAAAAAGTTAATAGGTTTACTACTTTTTATTTTAATTTGTTTCATTTTTCCAAAACGCAAAGTTAAAATGCATTACCCAATAATCAAGCATTTATGATAGTTAATTGAATAAATGTAGTAACTTTTAAAAGAAAAGAGAAAAGATTTCAAGCCAAACTGTATTAACTAAGGGTTATGTTTTAGTGCGGTGTAGGGGACTCATTTGACGTTCAGTTCTCAAACCAGTTGAGATCCACTGCTTTAGCAGATGTCTAACTAATTCAACGGCAGCACGTCGACACGAATCACACCATGAGGGCTTTCCATTCACAGGGGGTCAAAAACGCGTCTCTTATCTCAGTGACTTACATTCTCTCTCATTTCCTCTCCAAACCAAGATGCCTTGGTTGCTATTTCATGGAACAGATGGTGTGTGAGTACATTACCTCTCCACAGAGACGTTAAGGAGAAAAAGACTTTCAATCTGTTGAAATTTGGCTTTCTTTCAGACATTATCACCATTTTCTTGCATCAGCAGAATCCCCTACAAACACTTCTGAGGATTCCAGCAATATGACATTACCACCTGACTTTGTTACCTTTTACTGTTGGTCACAATAATGAACCCCAAGCAAGATCATAAAGAATGTATCAAATTATAATTCACCTCAACAGTGAACAAGACAACAGACTGGATTCATGTCAATTTGGTCTTTAAATGGATAAACTGGATCATATAATATTTCATATATGGTGACATTATACAATAAGGTTCAATTTTAGTTAACATGACTAAAAATGGGCAACACTTCTTAAGCATTTATTAATCTTAGTTAATATTGATTTCAACATTTACTAATACATTATTAAAATCAAAGGTTGTATTTGTTAACAGTAGCCATTGCACTATATGAACTAACATGAACAAACAATAAACAGCTGCATTTTTATTAACCAACTTTAAAATTATTGTAACATATATTTTGCTCTTGATTAGTTCATGTTAAGTAATACATTACAAATGTTAACTAATGAACCTTTATTGTAAAGTGTTATATATATATATATGCAGTGTTGTGCAAGTTACTTCCAAACTGTAATACATTAGGTATTACTTGTTACTGTTATTTAAAAGTAATTCATTACCTTACAATATTACTGTCTCAGAATTGTAATGCGTTACATTACTCATGTATTACTTTTGAGTTACTTTCACCAAAATAACTAAGTAGAACTTAACTTTTGGGCTGTAACGATATGCAATATGAAACCGAAATCGCGATTCGCCACACGACTCAGATCCACGAACCTACAGAATCGCGACACACCTCTTCCAACTCCAGCGTTATTCTCCTTACCGTCCATATCCAATGCTGCCTTATCTTTAAATTAGGCTATTAGTATTATTTGAAGTTAACATTATAAAATACGTAGACCTACACCACAAAACTAGTTGAGGATAAATTATTTAAAATTGGGGAAGTCCCGCATTATGGACATGACATTTGCAGTCAAAACTTGAAATAAAAATTCTCAGAAAATACATGTATTGAAACATATATAGGCTACTTCCTTAAAGGACTCCAGACATTAGACAAATATCAGTCTATGTTTTATTTTTAATATTAGGGAAAAGACACATTCATGCGTGACAAAAAAATAGGAGGCAAAATATATTTTTTGTAATTCTGTTAATTACACTGCGCAAATCGGATGAGGAAGGGTTGGCTCTCCAGTCTCCATAGAACTTAAAATATTCATTTTATTTTAGTTTTCGTGTTCGCATTTATGAGTAAAAAACAATGTTACAGACGTGACCACTCTGAACTGGCACTAAAAGACTGCTTTAAAACTTTCACATAGTCTGTTGCCTTTAAGAAGTGAAAGCAGACAATACACTGTAATACAACTGTAATACAAGCCTCACTGAACATGTAACGAGTAAAATATTACTGAAAATTGATTAGTAATGCCTTACACTACTGCGTTACAGCAAAAAGTCATATGTTACTGTAATGTATTACTTTTGTAATGCGTTACTCCCAACACTGTATATATGTATGTGGACAAGACTTCTAATGACTCACTTTGTCCTATTTATTAAGTGTATTCATCTGCCAAAAGACTATAGTATCTTTGAAATACCACCTAAATCTCATATATATATATATATATATATATTGGTATGCACGATTAATTAAAATAATTAATTGGGTTGTCATTAAAAATGTCAATAGATTGAGAGCCAATGAATATACTTCATTTATACACTTTTTAATATTTTATGTTTGCCACAGTTTATGTAGTGATCGAATTATGATATGATGATGCATTTCAATTTACTCATAACCCATGTTTCACAGTGTGTATAATGTAGTGCGGGGGTTGTGATAGTCAGCTCTGTAGTATAATGGCAACCCTGACACCCATTATAAGTGCTAAACATTATGCGAGGCATGACTTACGATATGGAGCATGATGTAGTCTCCCAGCCTGGGGGCGCTGTCGATGCGGACCAGAATCCCATCCTTGATAGTGGTGCTGAAGCCCACCGCCAGTCGGTCGGTCCGAGTGCTGGGCCTCTCGTTATTGGGCCATGTGTAGGTGATAAGACCTCCGCCCTTTCCAAAGATGTACGTCGCTCCAGCTGCAGAGAGGAATAGAGAAAGATTGTGTGAGAGACCAGCTGACTCTTTTACAATGCAACATCTAGCTGGTGGGATGTCAAAAGTACCAATATCAGTCTTTAAGCAGTGTTGTCAGTACAGACTTTAATACAACAATTCAACAGACAGCAAAGAGCTTACGATGATGCAACTACATAAGCTTGAGCAGACAAAATGCCTGTCTTGGCAAAGTATTAATGTAAATACAGCCTGTTTGTCTTCAGCAAATGTAAACAGATGGGACATACAATATAATGTGTCAAAATACCAGATCTGTGCACTAGATCTCACAGTGTAAATGCACTCTTAAAAGGCTATTGTGCTGTATAAATTTATCGAAGAACAGTATTGACAAGGAAAAGAACCACTCACTGGTTTTAGTAGCTTTACTACAACTGAACATGAAGTGAGGCTTAAAGAAAAAAAAAAAGAGCAGCTGATTTGAATTACAAGCTTTTCAGTCAGTCACCGATAACAGTGAATCCAATACCAATGTATTACATCTAATACAAATGCAATGTTTTATACGGATACTGTTCACTGTTGTATGATTGTCCTATAGGTTTTATTCCTCTTATTTCCTGCAATTTGCTAGATTACTGTAAAATCCATGAAGTGTTTAAGTAATTAGGGAAATCTGAATGCTGAATATCAGTATTCCAGAACTGTAGCCCTATTCGGACACTAATTGTTTCTCATGGGGTTGTAAGGCATTTTTAACATTTACAGGGGCTAGTCTGTGATTTTATTGCCGTCTGAATTTTTCTGCTGCACTTTGGATGCATTTGACAGATCTAGCCTACTGAAATGCTGAAAGAACAACATTATTTCATATCACCGCTCAAAGGAGAAAGAAAAGCAGGTAAACGTTTGAAATGGGCCGTTATTATGGCAGCAATACATAACAAATATAAACCAAGCAGCTTTATGTTTACTTCAAATAAGAGGCTGTATAAACCTATAACTGATAATTTCCAAATTTTCAAAATGACATCCATCGTTTTCAGATAAAATATAAGGCAGAAAACCATTTACTAATGGTTTTTAAACAGGAGATCGAATAATAAAATAATAGGATATTATTTTCCTATAAGAGTTTCTTCTTATAATCCAAGTGTATGCCATGCACTCTAAAAAATGCTGGGTTGTTTCAACCCAAATTTGTGTCAAATATGGACAAACCCAAAATTGTGTTAAAAATGTAATTAAAAAGTTGGGTTAAAATTTTAAATTACACTTTTAACCCAACATTTGGATTTGTCCATTTTTTTTTTTTACCCAATCCAGGCTTAAAACAACCCAGCATTGTTTGGAGTGTAAATGATTTGATGCTCAAGAAACATTTATGATTATTATCAATATTGAGTGCAGATTAATATTTCTGTGAAAACGTGTTTTTTTATATATATATACATCTTTGATAAATATAGAGAACAACATTTGCTGTATTTGAAATCTAACTTTTTTTTTACATTAAAAAAGCACCCCCCCCCCCACACACACACACACTTTTGAATGGTAATAAGGGTAAAAATGTAATAATACATTCTTAATAAGGCTTATACTGTATTACAACAGCCCCATGAAAGGCCAGAAACATATAATAGGTGTTTAAAGGGTTTTATGAGGTAAAAATGTTAGGTTTAAATGTAATTTCAAATTTAACCCAACTTCAACTTTCATACACTTATAATTGCATTTTTAACCCAATATTTGTCCATATTTGACCCAAATGTTGGGTTAAAATGCAATTATAAATGTATGAAAGTTGAAGTTGGGTAAAATTTGAAATTACATTCACCAACATTTGGGTTTGTCCATTTTTGACCCAAATTTGGGTTGAAACAACCCAGCATTTTTTGAGTGTGCGACTGACCACGTAAGCAGTGTGTTTCCCAGTTCGTAGGATCACCAAACTCGCTCCTCCACCACAAATAAATTTTTTCACATTTTTTCAAGTTTTATCACTGAGGTGCCATGCTCATCTATTTGTACAGACACCCACATGAGAAACTATAACTGTCAGAATAGGTGTTTTGATTGCTTTAAAAAACACATACAGATAAATCCTCAGCTGTACAGAAAACATGGATTTTAAGAACCCTATAGTGACGATTCAGATGCTATGCTGTTCCAGGACCAGGCTCTTGTTTTATCATTGCTCTTCATGCAGAATTTATTACAAGTTGGTATGAGATCACTGTGAAACCTTCAACAAGCCTATACTTTATGCAAGTTTTAGTGACCCAATTTTCATGGTGACTCTTAGACCTTGGTTGTGTGTCTAGAGCTTGAGCTGAGCACTGGGATCAATGCTTGGCCCTCAAGCCACTGAAATGGGACTCTATACAGGGAAAAGCTTGAAGCTGCCGAAAAAAGAAAAAGAAAAAAAAAAGACTTACAATCCTCATCCATTATACATGAACCTGCAACTAGAGAACAAAAGCAGGCAGAGATATAAAATCAAACAATCTCTTCCAAGTGTAATTTGACAAACACAAAAAGGGCAAAGAAAATAAGCTGGACGTTGGCTCTTCGAGAAGAAGGATCATTATGCTTCCACATCACACCCACGGCAAAAGATAAAACGAGTGACAAAACTCCCGAAAGTTACTTTGAATCACAGTAATTACCCCTCTCAAATCAGAACCATTTACTAATGTCTGGACAAGCATGTAATCAATTAGATTTCAGGACTCTAAGGTCTAAAACTATTAAAACATCAGAATCTCTGTGATCTATTATAAACAGGGCCAGATTTATGCATAAGCATTTCAGGCACGTGCCAATGCTCGTACATCCAGCGAGGCCCAATTACAATGAGGAGAAATTAAATATTTTCTTAATATTTATTATTACGTTACTCTAATAGTGAAACACCAAAAGACAATTACCATTTAAATAAACACAATTTTAAATATCGGCCAGAAACAATGTATCTTAACTCTGACAGTAGGTGGCGGTTATGGAAAAGCATGAATAAAGGAAATGAATTGATGGACCTCAGCCTGACTGAGTGGCAAAAGATCTGCTGCGTGACTGGATTTAATAGGGCAAACTGCAAAAATGCGACTAAAACTAACAATTTTATCAATTTAAACTAAATGTTGGACTCAATATAGTGTTCCTTACAACTTACAGTACTAAAGATCCAGTGATCCATGGATATTGACATGCAGCCAGGAATCGTGTTGCCTGACATTTATGTTTGCCTGATTTCGACACCGTGGAAATAAAAGCAACATAGACCTAAACATAAAGTAAATTTTCCTGTGAACGCTTTATATAAATACAATATAGGTGCTTCTAAATCCTGGTGATCACTTATGTCAGTGTTATATATAGCCTATATCATCATATCATCCAGCCCTAAAACTTTATAGTTTTTTGTTTTTTTTGGTCAGTGTTTATTAAAAAACATCCAATAATTCAGAATATGCAATGATAAATACTGAATGAAAAATATATGGGTATGGTTTTACACCTAAATTCAGCATATGGACACAAAATGATAACTGCAAATCCACCTTTCGCTGACTGGGTCCAGTTGTTTCTGTGAATCGCAGTGAGCCATTTGCTCCTCTTTCTATAGCAGTCTGTAAAAATATACCTCTGATTTTTTGTCAAATCTTTTGCCGCTCAGTCTTTTTGCCACTCACTGACGGTGACGTCACGTGCATTCCCTCTATACAGTGATACACAATGCAGCGCTGCACTTATACCAATGCAGGCTGTAGGCATTAGCACAAGGTAGGATGAAAAAGAAAACGCGTCATTCATAAAAATGTCTACCTTTTGGAACAGTTTTAAAATGCTGCCTCTGTAGGCATCTCAATATTTGAACAAAGCAATTGAAATCAAAGAACTGAGGAATGAACATGTTTGTGCAGTTTTTGGGCCCTGTACAGAAGAAACAAGACCGCAGGTGCACTGGCAGTCTTATTGCCATCGTTGACGTTTTCACCACCATTCGTTTGTTCTTATGACTGTAACATCTCATTTTCACATCTGGGCTTGAGGGCCCAGCTGGTTGATATTCCTTAAGGGGAAGAGACATCATGCCGAGTGGATGGGGTTGAGTCCCAGGAGACAGAGAGACATATGGGAGTGAGATGAAAGAGAATTCATCACATACATATAAGACTTGCGCTGGGTCAGCCTTTACCTTGTCCACAACTAATATGTCTATGCTAAGTCAACACTCTATTTCAGGGGTTTTCAAACTTTATGGAGTCAAGGACCCCTTACAGGGAAGAAAATTGTCCAAAGACCCCCTTATAAATATAACCCTTTAACTGACTTCTCAACCAAACGGTTGAGCACATTTTGAGTCACTATGTTCTATCGAGAGGAGTACCTAACTTAACTCAAACTGATTGAGCCATCTCTATCATCTGGCTGAGGTAAGCCCAAATGCCCCAAAAATCCACAAGATTCCACAGTGTCAATCAACAGCACTTGTCACAACACTTCTTCTAACATGGATGTCAGAAACAAATAAATCACCCCAGCCAACTGTTTTTGGTGAAATTTTGCAAGCTTTTACATATTAAACTGTAAGAACCCTAACTTTACAAAATGAGGTTACTTGGTGCTATGAAAAAACTGAAATTTTTAGATATATTTTTGATAATAAAAAAAAAAAACACGTTGAACCAAACGGTTGATTTGGCACATAATGGTTAATTGTCACCCCCCTTTTTGAGAATGGACATTACAGTGCACTATTAAAACTTGGTTGTAATTCAAGAATGCTTTGGAATAAAGACCTAAGTTTAGTCTTGTTTTACAGAAAACACTTAGCAGATTATTGCTGAAGTAAAAGCACAAAAAGCATACAAAAAATAAAAGTATGAAAAAGTTAAAGTTATGGAAGTTTTAACTTTACATTTAAATTTATTCAGCATGAATCGTTTCCATGAAAACGCAGTGTAACATTTGGTCACTAAACTATTATTTATTATGTAAAGAAGGCTTTCTACTTCTCTCCTGTCCCAATATCCACTCAAAATGGTATCCTTCACATACGGAATAAATCAGTTTGGAATAACACCAAAGCATGCTCACGCCGACCGACACAGCCTACATTGTACAACCAGACAAATAAAAGAGAGTAATCGAATAACTTTTCTATGTTTAGTTGTCTCACAAGAGGCTGCAATGTCAAGTTAGCAATGTGAGAAGACCTGATATGTTGTGTTGTGATACATTGTGCGCTTAGATAGTGGAAACAACTCAAAATACTCCACCAGATAATAGTAAGGCATCTTTCAAAACAGTCTATTTTTATAGGTGTAACAATTAAACAAAATAAGCAGGCCGTCTCTGTGAATTTCTTTCTGAATTTTGTAAGATAGAAAACATGCTTTAGGGATAGAGTCCAATCCTGACCCAAATAAACCGCAGGATCTCACTCAGAGATCTCCAGTCGTAGTTCTCGTGAGGATGGACACAGATCTGAGCTCGGTCCTCAGGGAGATGTCCTCCTATTCCATGTCTTCTCAGTGCTGTGGGATGCCATGAAATACTGCATCCACACTGCACCCCAGGGAGCCAATTATCCCACTCAGTGGATTTGCTAAGTAACAAGAGACACCATTCAGTCCTTACAACACCACGTTTCTAATGGACCCTGCACGAGTAGGCTTAGCGAATGCCTGACAAACAAAAAAAGCTATTTACCAAATTTAATCGTGTCAGGGCTTTAAGCGATTGCACACGTCCATTTAAATGCTGCCGAATTGGCAGGTAGGCTGAGAGTTACTTGCAGCGTTGATAGAGTGAGGGAGTGTTTTGCATTTAGGCACTGGTGTTAAGAAAAAGGCTAAAAGTAGTGAGATTACAATTACGCCACAAATGGACTGTTTTTAATGAACAGTGAAAGCTTTTGAAAGTCTGGTGTTTTACGTATGAATTCATTATGGGCAAATTGCATCTTCTGGAGCAATATGTACCACGGTCTCCTTAATGGAATTCCAGGCCGGCGAAAACTTCATTAAAAAACTTCATTACAGAAATGCGCTGATAAAGGGTGATGCGTGGCAAACATTTTCAATTCAATATACTAACACACAAAAATAAAGTGTGTGCGGAAAAGCAGTTTTTGTTTTCAGCAATGTGTTTTTGACACATTAAGAACATGTTGTTAACAAACATGCACTGCTTTAACATTTCCAATTCCATGATTCAGTTAAGAGGACTTTTGTTACTGTCTTAACCGAATAGGATTTCTGAAATAAATAAATAAATATAAATATATACATACAAATCATGAGCAAACTTAAGACACTGTGGAGACATTACACATCACATTGATGTCATGTGTCTTTACGGGAAGTGTATAAACACGCGGACAGATTCCGGAAAATTACTGGCAGTGTGAATGAACCAAAATCAAACAATCACAGGACAAATTATTGGTGTATTTCCTGGAATCTCTGTGCGAAAAGGGCTATAGTAAATCACTTTACCTGGACTTAGTCTCAAATGATGCACTTGATATTGTCTCGTGGCCTTAACAAGCACTCTCTAACTGTGCGTTCACAGCAAACAGGAATAGCGTGTCAAATTCGCATCTACCGCGTCTAGTTTGATGCTTGACCACTTTGTGTTAATTTGCGCGTCAAGAGTGAAACTGACGCGCGTAAAAACAAGTTTGATTTCATTTTTGGGTGTACTAACCCTTTAAGGGTGTAGATGTGTAACAAAGCAAGCCTAACATATCTTTCTTCAGGAAGAAATTGCACTTCTGCCAGTGTAGTTGGTGGAGCAGCCTCTTGGCTCATATCCCAGCACGTCCAACTAGCACCACAGTTTAATCTTTGTGGAGAGTTGAATCTCTGTGAATCTCTGGAGGCAGAAAAACATCCTTCTTATTATGAAGGCACACGTGTAAACAACACATGGAAGCACAAATTCATTAGCACACACATTGGCTATATGTTTGGATTCTGTGGCTGTCCACTGCAATACTCGCCCAATTACCCAAGATCCACATTGAGAATTTCTGGTGCCTTACACACACTTGACCACACACAATTTGTGCAATTTGTGATTTAGATCCTAAAGTGGTGTCTCATGGGCTTTCAAACATGCAGTATGTCGGAGGTGCGGAAAATCTGTTCCACAAGGTACAACACAAAACCACAAACATGAAAGCACAAGAGGACAAGAAAAACAGAGCAAACACACTCTGTCTCCAAAGCACTGAAGTTTTTTTTCCCACTTTGTCCAGTATAAAGTATATCTAGACAATGGCTGACCTGCTCAGCAGGCTCTGGGCACAAATGCTACAATCTGGAGCTAAGGTGTAGCAGAAGAGCAGTCCAAGAGAAGGGTTTTCCAATTAAATGTGGAGGTCTTTCCGAGACTAATGTTTGTAATCACCCTTTGTAATCTTGTAAACACAGTTCTTGCAATTGAATTCTTGCAACTGCCATACCTGCAACTGAATTCAGAGAGAAATAACTGGTAATAAATAAGAAAATAATAAATGGTCTTTACTGATACAAGGAAAGCATGTTTCACCTCATTCAGTGTACTTTTGCAAGTGGCAAGTGCAAACAACTATGTGAAAAGTGATGTGAGATTTTCTAAAACAAGGATGCAATGTTTTAAAACAAATTAATGTTTAAACAGATAAAATTATCTATTCAAAGAGAAAAATGTATCCCAAGGGGAAGTATTCAAATTAAATGTGCTGTTGTTTTTTTTTACTATACTAAACCACAAAATAGCCAGCCCGTTCTCATCCTTTAACGTCATATAGAACGCTATATGCAAAAACGGCGCTATACTACGCACATGGCACCCTTTATCGTTAATATAACACGCGAACCCAAAACGTTATAAATCCTTTAGCGTGAATATGACACGCACACCCTATCCCACACCTAAACTTAGCCCTCACAGCGCGTGTTATATTAACGATAACGGGTGCCATGTGCGTAGTATAGCGCTGTTTTGTCATATAGCATTCTATATGACGTTAAAGGATGAGAATGCGTTGAAATAGCATATGTTTGCTATATACGTTCGTTTCTCTGTAAACAATTTTACAGCCAGTTATTCTACTTTGAAATGTGAGCTTTGTGTCCAAATGTCTGTTTTTGTTTTGGTCCATGTGATCCTGCGCAATGTCAATTTACCCAATAGTATTTCGGCACATTCTCTGTTGGCGGAAAACACAACAGATTGTGAGTCTGAGGAGGATTAGAGGGAAAAACTCTCACCAATATTTGACTGCAGTACCCATTTCAACCACTAGCTGTCAATATTACATACTGCACCTTTAATTATGATCAAGTATTAATGAATTAACTGATTTAGGAAATTCTTTACTAAATTCAGTATTTAAAATCTACTAGTATCTAAAAAAGAAAAATGAGTATACCCCTCACATTTCAGCAAACATTTTAGTATATCTTCTCAAGGGACAATACTATAGAAATGAAACTTAGAGTAGTCAATGTGCTGCTTGTATAACTCAACATAGCTGGCAACAAAAGTGGGAAACATGGGAAAACACTTCCATTTCTCCCATTGGCCGAAATTTCTGTGCCTCCCTTTATCTATTTGACTTCCTTTCCCATAGCCACCATATTGAGTGTTGTGATTTATTCTATTCAGTTTCTACAATTGTCATGTCTCCTCCTCCTCTTTATGCTGTTTCTGCAAAACCCCAGCCTCCACCAGTCCCACTTACAGACACATATCCCCAAAAGAGACGGCACACACGAGTGAGGAGGCAAAGAACACAAAGAACGTCTGTGCCTGCCAGTGTGAAGTGTTTACACAAGATCTGTTTCAAAAGGCCTGCCTATTAGTGTTGTTAGCTAAACAGCGTGTAACCATGATTGGGATGCACAATATATCAACACCATTTCATTATTTATAGGAAAGTAGTATAGTTACTGGTATAAATTACACATACACCTGATGTCTCATGGTTTTAAAAATGTTTTTTTTTTAACATACCATACGGTATATTTAAAATATAAACATACTTTAGAGTGTCATAATTAGACACATGCCATCCCTAGGATTTTTTCTATAAATAATGCACAAGAACCCTCACCCAACAAGCGAACTAGGCATCACTGTGTCTTTGGACACTTACCTCCAAACTACTCATATGCGGCTAATACAAATCTTGAAGATGAGACTGTTTTATGAGAAAATTGTATATGCACTTAGTTACTCAAGAAGTCATGCAAGCCATGTTTTGCATCTATAAGTCGCTGTTTTAAACTTCTAAATCTGTATTAATGTCCCTTTAAGACAAGTCATTTCACTCGGCGGCCATCTTTGAAATGCCTTGTATAATTACAAGATGGCAACCCGTGACATTCTACTCGGAGCTATTCACATCCTTACACTTAGATTGTTATGTTTGTGTCAACACAACAGCAAAGTGAATCTGCTGCAGTCAGGTGGTACAAGTACGAGCTCTGTAAGTTGTTTAGGTACAGTTTTGTAATGTTATGTGCTTTGAGATGAGGTAATTTAACGACATCACTTTTGCTGACTCTGCAGTGTGCGATCATGTGTTTGAAGGAGGCGTGGCTTTGAAGGCGCTCTGGAGGGACAGTGAGATCTCATGCTTTCTAAGCTCTCTTTCTATTGCCAGCCCTTCCGAAATTGCCTACCCTACCTTTCACAACCAATCAAACTTAATGTGCAAAGCACCATGCTATGACATACAGTTAAAGTCAGAAAACTTCTGATTGACTCGCTTACCTCCCGAGGGTGTGAGATCACTATGGTTTAAAGATCACTCTCTAAGAATGCAAAGTATAGAATTAGAATTTCTGATGTGAATATGCTGAGAAGATAGATGTCCTCAATGGACCCCCCAAGTTTTTGCTCTTGTCTTTTTGCTCTGCATCAAACCATCTCTCTCTCTCTCTCTCTCTCTCTCTCTCTCTCTCTCTCTCTCTCTCTCTCTCTCTCTCTCTCTCTCTCTCTCTCTCTCTCTCTCTCTCTCTCTCTCTCTCTCTCTCTCTCTCTCTCTCTCTCTCTCTCTCTATATATATATATATATATATATATATATATATATGAAGAGTTCAGATGCAAAAGCCTCTAAGTGCCATTTGAAATTTTCTTTTGAAATGATAATTTTTATCAAGCTTGTATATTTAAGTTCAGTAATTTCATTTAAATGGCAATGAAGATTACCTATTAATTGTCATTTAAGTGAAATTACAGAACTTAAATATACAAGCTTGATAAAAATGGTCATTTTAGAAGAAAATTTCAAATGGCATTTAGAGGCTTTTGCATCTGAACTCTTCATATAGCTAAATAACATAGGCCTACCTCGTGATGACAAACCGGATCGATCTAGCGAGCAATACAAAATGTCGTGCAGTGCCTGGTTGTGGAAGAAGACAGTCGCTGTATAAGCTTCCTCTGGAGTCCAATAGGACTGCATGGATAAACTTTATTTTTAATGACATTCCAGCTGATGAGGTAAAACATTGTCCGTCTGTTCGCTTCATTTCACTGAGGATTTTTTGTAAACAAGACTGGATTTGCAGACCGATTAAGAGTAAAGAATGGTGCTGTGCCGTCTATATTGGATCTGACAGGAATGGTGTAACACACGGGTCGACTCTGGGTCGAACATGTATGGGCGAATCGTTCCGTTTGCCATTTTACAACATTGGACGTTTTCAAAACAATTTCCCCCAAGTGCATCGACGGGTGAGTAGACACTTATTATAATATGAAAAACTGTTATCCACTCACGGCAGTGGGGGTTTACTTCCAAGTCTTCAGTGCGAGACGCCCATAAAAACCGAGTGTTTTTCAGCTAGGCTCAAAACTTGGGTACAAAATAGCCTATTACTTATTCATTTTGATGTTTTTGAATTCAAAAACCAAGTGAATGTCATAAGTTGACCTCAGACAACAATATAATAAAATTTAAAAAGCCAGTTCATGACCCCTTTAAAGGGGGGCTTTTATGCCCCTTTATACACAATATGATATAAGTCTCTGGTGTCTGTGATGTAATATAAGTCCCAAGAATGTGTCTGAGAAGTTTCAGCTTAAAATACCCCACAGACCATTTATTATAGAATGTCCAATTTGCTTATATTTGGGTGTGAGCAAAACACAACATTATCGTGGGTGTATATTCCAGCTGGAGTATATATGGGTGAATATTCCAGCTGGCTATATTCACACTCCAGCAAAAACAAAACTGGAGAATCTCACACAGCCAAAATGACAGAAGTAGCAGTGTTCGAAACGGAGTTGGACACTGATGGAGACTCACAAAGAAGTTGCAACTTTTAGAACGCAACATAACATTTCTGAATGGTTAGTTGACAATTTGATGTAGTTGTTGTGAAGTTAACTTTTTTCAACTTATGTTGTAAAACATTGTTTTGGTGCTCAGGAGGGAAATGCGGTAGGATGTTGGTATCGACCTGTAGATCCAAAAAACAGAACATTTATAATATGTGCTATAGCGAAGATATAGCTGTGTGCGGACTGTGAGCGCCAATATTTATAATAATTCATTATTACTTATTAATGAATTATTCTTGCTTAATCATTTATTTTATTCAATACAAACAAGTCCTGTAAAATAATCACTTAAGCTGCTTTGATGCAGTTTATATTGTGAAAAGCGCTATATAAATACTGTATACTTGACTAGACTTATGAGTTCCTTTTGATTTCATTTAAGATGCTGCCACAGAAAGCAACAGACAGGAAAGCAGCTTACTAGGTTTTGAAACAGTCAATCACCGTTAACCACCAACTAGTTCAATCAAAGGAGAAAAAACTTCAGAGCATTTCAAGAACAGCTTGATTTGCTGTGTGTGTGTGTGAACAAGAGAGTAAGAGCACTATGAAGGCTGCCTGCTTGCCTGCATCAAATCTGAACATGAAGGTTTGCTCAAAGACTTCTTTAAAGTCAGACAAGCCAAAGTGCACCCTAATTCACACACACACACACACACACACAGACACAAGCACACAAACACAATGGGCCCTATCTTACACACAACACAACTGACTTTGTACACTGACACATGTATCATTGCTATTTGATACATAAACACAAAGCGGGCTTTTCGCTCCAAAGACGCACGTCAGTAAACTAGGGAATGAAATTGCGCTCCCTGGAGCGGTCAGCGCAAAAAGGAGGCGTGTTTCGTCACAAACATTTCCTAGTGCTATTTTGCAGTTCCAGAAAACAATTGTACCACTGACCAGAAAAAAAACCTGGTCTAAAGTCAGTGGCGTGTTGTTCATAATGCTATTTTAAGCACACATGCTTGGCCATAATGTGGCGGGTGCACAACACGCATACACTTTGATTCTCTCATCAACACAGATGCAGGAGTTTTTATCTTTGCAAATCATACATTATAACAAGGAAAAATATTAACACGAGGGAAATCATTATGGTTTCCATGAAGATGTAAGTCTAAATGTAGGCCTAAATCTAGCTTACATATTTACCCAAAATTGTTCAGGCTAATTGTAGTAATGACGGATCAAACCCGTTTGCCTAATAGTATATAGCCAGACACATATACAAGGACATCTGACAAATGAGTTTGTCCATTAAGAGAAAAAAATATGAAGACTGCGAAATCACCTGGTAAATTCACCATAATACAGTTTTTTACAATCACTTTGTTACTATTTTCAGAACATTGATGTCATTTTTCACAACTCTAGACACACAACTCACAACCAGTTCTTGTAAAGTGATTGTAAAAAACTGTACACTGTTAGACCTTACCAGGTTTTTTACAGTAAAATACTGGCAACACTGTTGCCAGTAATTTACTTTAAAAATGCACTAAAACTAATAAG
The DNA here is from genome assembly GCF_988280905.1 of Pimephales promelas. Lineage (NCBI taxonomy): Eukaryota > Metazoa > Chordata > Actinopteri > Cypriniformes > Leuciscidae > Pimephales > Pimephales promelas. Next base: position 9,359,154 of record NC_142781.1, read on the forward strand.
TTGTATTTTTTAGTTAACTTGAGTTTTAGTGCATTTTTACAGTAAATTACTGGCAACAGTGTTGCCAGTATTTTACTGTAAAAAACCTGGTAAGGTCTAACAGTGTAATATCAATCCGCTATGCAACATGCGCACCTGCTCTTAAAGGGTATGTTGGATGGCGCTCTGGTTTATTTCAAGGTACGCCCAAACCACACCTATGAATAATGAAGCTATTTCAGACCAACCCCTTTTAAACTTGCGTCGGGCGCAAGAGTCATTTATCCCGCCTGTAAAATAGCGCCCAAGACCCGCCCACAAATTTACTTGTGCTTCACTTCCCGCTTGATACTTGCATTTAAGATCGTTAAAATAGGGCCCACTATATCATTCCCACTCGACCACAGCTCTAAAACACTTTTTGTTGTTGGTGCACAGATGGATGGAGAGCTGTTGCTGCCTGTTCTTTATTTCAGTTTTCAGAAGTTATCCTTTTGGATCCATGTGAACAGAGTTACATACAAGCTAAATAAAAAGGTTTATAAATTTCCATATAAAACTAAAGTTACTCTATAGCTCTATCAGAAACATCCTCACGCCCCAAACACAAATTCAAAAGGAACCATGGACGTTAAAATCCTGGCTCCGAAACAAAAGACAAAAGAAACAAACACAAATTTAATAGGAACATAAACTGAGACGCTCAGTTTTTACTGTCTTTTAGTATATCTGGCAAAAAGCTTGTGCTATAAAGACCAAGTCTAACGCACAAGCTGTATTGATTAGATGGCAAACACCAGACTGACACTCCTCTCCGCTCCTCAAATACATAAAACATTAGCCTTTAGACACATCATGTTTTGAATAAAGAAAACGCTGTGCTTATTGAAAGAACCCGTTTTTATTTACAGAGATGGTCTCAAGCTCAAGCACAGGTAAAAAAAAAAAAAAAACATCATTAAAAGGTTGTTTTTTTTTTAATCAAACCGTTCTTGGAACGAAATTATTACAGAAGGAGCGCATAAACAGAAATGTTAAAATACTGATTCTGCTCGGAGTAAAACTTATGTTTTCTTTAGTTTTTAATCCCTGCTTAAATCATTGCAGTAGAGGTGTGTTGGTGCATCAGAATACATGGTGACCCATGGAGACAGAGGACGCACCATTAGAAAGAATAACCCATCCAAAGATGGCTGCAAGTGAAGTCTCATTCATAATTCAGTCATCTCGGGGGAGACACTGCTGCCTGCTTGGCATTCCGATGCCTTCCAGCACTGGATACACCGAGTGCTCGAGAAAACCAGGTACAGCAGGCTGGTATAAAGAAATAACTTCATTATGCATATGCCAGTTGAATATGTAATCTAGAAAATAATAATATGCAATGCATGCTATGACAAATGGTATTTGTAGTTGTTCACTGAAACTTTATGATCACAATGGCATACTATATACTATTTATGAAAAGCAATATGAAAACTATGTGAATTTTCTGTTTATAAGGAATACTTGGATGACCTACTATATTTCTCAAAAGGCACAAACAGCTGAAGCTCACGGTATCCCACGATCCAATAGGCTCCCTGTTGCCAGGCTGCCAATTGAGCCATTTGTCAACCTCCACTGACCTCCATTTCATCTTTATTTCAAGATAATAGCTGAACATCACGCATACCGCTGTTTGAAACAACTAAACTGCGTTTAGCACAACAGTTACATTTGCATCAAAACCTTTCATCAAAGTTATACATGAATTTTGAACAATACCCGTTTTGTTAATACACAGTCACTTTTTTTTGATCCACTTCGAATGTTGACTACTGTATATTGATAATGATATACAGTACTGTAGTTTTCAAAATCATTCTAAATATAAAAGAATAGCAGAGTTCACACCACAATTACAATGATAACGACATGGTTGGAATGACTTTCAGAATCATTCCAACCAGCTAATGAACGATAAAAAACAATGACAGCCAATAATATATAATATCTTGAAAAAAAAAAAAAAATGTATGCACCTCTTGATGGAAACAACATCACACCATTTTTTTTCCATCAAGAGGTGTTTCGATTTTTGGTCATTGTCATTACTGAAAATACACACACACACACACACACCTGGCTAAGACCAGACGATTATATTAAATTAAATGAGTCCGCTAAACATGTTCATGTTCATATCAAAAATATTGGTATACTGTAAATATGAACCTCGTTTGAAAGGCAAATAGGGAGGTGTTGGTGTAATTTATAGAAAATATCTTCAGAATTACTGAAGCCTTGTTTCAAATATAATTCTTGCTTCTTGCAAGTGTTGGAGCTTAATGTAACAATATCTAGTAGAAATGATGAAATCTCATTCCAGATTTGTGCTGGCTACTGTTTACAGGCCACCAGGACTTTCTATAGCCTCCATAAACAAAGACAGGTAATGAAAAGTTGGTTTTGTGTGTGTAATAAGCAATATATACTCACCTAAAGGATTATTAGGAACACCTGTTAAATTTCTCACTAATGCTATTATCTAATCAACCAATCACATGGCAGCTTCTTCAATGCATTTAGGGGTGTGGTCCTGACAATCTCCTGAACTCCAAACTGAATGTCAGAATGGGAAAGAAAGGCGATTTAAGCAATTTTGAGCATGGCATGGTTGTTGGTGCCAGACGGGCCAGTCTGAGTATTTCACAATCTGCTCAGTTACTGGGATTTTCACGCACAACCATTTCTAGGGTTTACAAAGAATGGTGTGAAAATGGAAAAACATCCAGTATGCGGCAGTCCTGTGGGCGAAAATGCCTTGTTGATGCTAGAGGACAGAGGAGAATGGACTGACTGATTCAAGCTGATAGAAGAGAAACTTTGACTGAAATAACCACTCGTTACAACCGAGGTATGCAGCAAAGCAGCCTTGAAGCTCATGGGCTACAACAGCGGAAAACCCCACCGGATACCACTCATCTCCACTACAAATAGGAAAAAGAGGCTACAATTTGCAAGAGCTCACCAAAATTGAACAGTTGAAGACTAGAAAAATGTTGCCTGGTCTGTCATTGTCATTTGAAGTCCAAATTGTTGGAGATTTTAATATACATGTAGATACATGTGGGATTGGCATTTAAAGACATCCTTAACTCTATTGGAGATAGACAACATGTGTCAGGACCTACTCATTCTCGTAATCATACCTTAGATCTAATATTGTTACAATAAATGTTGAAGCCGTTGAAATTTTGCAGCAGAGCGATGACATCTCAGATCCTTATCTAGTCTCGTGTAAACTTCATGAGACTTCAAAAAAGGCTGCAAAGCAAATATGCCAGAACTCACTTCTACCACTACAGTTTGATTATAAATAATCGTCCTATTCAGTTTCATCGCCTCAGCATCCCAGCTTTGAAGAACTCTATGGCAACATAAACTATTGACTCCAGCACTTTAGACACAGTTGTTCCTATGCGCAGGCAACACAAGGGCACAACACAATTGGCTTTGCAGTGCTAGTTCTTTGGCGCCAGTTTGGTGTGTCCCTACCTTTAGTGGAGTACCTCAGTGAACACTGCTTGTAATGTGTCATAAACTGCAGGTTGTCATAGAAATTTGCAATCAATGAATCCACTCTGAACCGGAAAAGACCCTTGACATGACACTTGCTGGCCTCTCCAGACCTGCATCTCTACATTAAGTACAATCATAGTGTTAATAAATATACTGCTCTTTTCACATTGATTTCTATATTATTTTTTTCTTCACAGGAGAGAGATGACCTTTTTGATTTTACGTAAGTGCTTGGCTCTGTCAGCACTGTCTGTCATGTTAGGTCACTGTGTACTCAGCCGTGGTGATGCTGTCAGGATATTTACAGCTCATAAAACATTGTAAACATAATGTGTGGTGAGAAAACCTGAGGTTTAGCAAACAAACCTGAGTGGCATTTCAATACCAAGACTGCATTCACAGCAGAAAAAAAAAATGATTGTTAAAAAAAGTTAACTTTTTAATTTTTTTTTTTTGACAAATCCGTTTTTAAAATAAATGGCTTAACTTTTTAATTTTTTTTTTTGACAAATCCGTTTTTAAAATAAATGGCTGAGGTTTTTAGGCCAGTTATAGGATATGGTATGGAAATAAATAGGCACTTTTGTCATGTCTATTTCAATGTTTTTTTTTTTTTTGTTTTGTTTCTCATACAGGGCATGAGGTTGATGGACAGAGACCAGGAGTCAGGACCTCGGTTTAACGTCTCATCCGAAGACCTTTTTGACAGTAGGGGAGAGCGTGGCACAACACATTTTGGTTTTGGCTCAATTATTAAAAAAACATATTAAGTTAGATTCAACTTTTTTTTTTTTTAAACAAGCAACATACACATCTCTGCTACAAATGAACACTTAAACTTTTATTAAACCATTTTTGTACTGTTGCACTGAAAGTGACAGAAGTGCAAATGTTACAACTTACCCCATATGCGGGGTTAATTGTAACAGAGAGTTGTAACACTTTTTTTTGTATAGTTTGATATTGTTTGTACATCTGTATAAATAGATATCCATACATCCATCCCTCATCCAATCATCCTTCTATTATGGATCAATATCATGGATAGAGACATAGAAAAGGGCTGCACAGTTTTGCAATAAATAATAATAAATAAAATCATAAAATATTGTAATTGCAATTGAATTAGATTTGTGTGTGGTAGCTGCATGTACAATTATTATTATTAATAATAATAACAGTAATAATAATACAAATTTAAAGGGTTTATTGCATTAAAAACAGGCAGTTTTTTTAATAACTAAACAAGTGATAAATGCATAGTAAACTAAATTTTAAACATTTTAAATTCCATCATTGTTTGTGAAAGTCCAACAAAGTTAAATGTATAAATACATACTCAAACCTGAAAAGTTGTGTGGTTCCCTGTTTTCATTTGATTATCATTGTACACTTGGCAGCTTGTTTGTAACACTGTGTTACACTAGCTAACAGTTGCTAGGAATGTTTCAAAACGGTGCTATGTTTGAGCCAACAAGACATTGATTAAGGCAATCTAAAGTTAGATTTGGAAACGTATACACCCAACTCAGAAACCGAAAAAAATCTATCATGAAAAAATTTACTTGCATGGTTTCAAAACACTCTTTGTCCAGTATCTTCACAAAATATTCTCAAAACTTTCCGCAAATTCGCGGGAGACCGTCTTCTGCCAGCAAGAGAAAAAGATCGGAAACACAACCTGCTTGATCCTGACTATGCAAAAGGTCTGTGTTACATTTAACCCCATGTTAGGTTGCTCCCCTATTGTGCCCCATCACTATTCTAGGGCTTTAGGACACACACAGACCACTGGATGAGTGCCCCGTGCTGGCCTTACACACATGTAAGAATACCACTTGCATAACCTCTTAAAACAGTTTTGAGCATAGCTGGTCTGTATTGCAGAGAGAATATATCACTGCGTCCTTAAAAAGCACTGTAGTTGTAGTAACTGTCACTCCCTATACAAAAATGAAGGTTATTTCACCAATATACAGGCATAAAAACATGGCGCCCTATTATGGTATTCATTATATAGCGGTGGGAGGAAAAACGTATTTTTATGAAAAATGCACCCATAAGCCCATCTATTCTTTCAGGAAGACCTGTCAAGAGCAAGAATTATTACTCTGGTTAAAAGCAGGCTGTATTAATGCTCTCTATGAGGCTGTGAAACTGCAGCTTGTGCTCTCTCTGTATGATCTCCATAAGTCCTGTTCTGTCCACACGCTTTGATGCCTTCTTGCTGAACATGTGCAATTTAACACACCTAGAGGCACTCGAGTGTCCTCTATTTATCCAAAGGCACTCAGGGAGATGATGAATTTGTAGCAAGGTGAGAGTGAGTGAATTACCACGAACTCTGATCTGCGGCGGGAGGATACGGACAGAAATCGAGGGATGAAGCCGCAACTGCTGTTCAACCCTCAGTGAATGATTTATGGCTGGTGTGTGTCCTGAATAAACACAATCATCAGCTCACATGTCACAGGGGACACAGTGGACCTCACACACCAACATCCATACTGTACATACACAGATGAACACAGAAATGACCTTAAACCGTGTCCTAACCAAGTTTTCAAAGACTGGTCTGTTGTCTGTTCACACCATAATGTGAAATGGCAGCCCATTCTCATCCCAAGACGTCATCTAACTGACGCTTTTGACCATACGTCAACATCCGACGTTTTAGGGTACCCTTTAACGTCAGTTAGATGATGCTATCTAATCCTAACCCTACCCCAGACCTAAACCTACCCGCGTCATCTAACTGACTCGAAAGGTAAAGTATCAGTTGGATGATGCCCTGATGACATGCTAATGTGCTAATTGTTAAAACGACCTTAACTGCAAACATTAGTTTCACCCCAGGCTACAGCTATCCAACCTCACCCCAGCGTCTTCTCCTTGAAATGTCATTGCCCGTCTCGACTCTCTCCTGGGATACTCTGGGGTGTAAACAAAAAGAGAGAAGTGAGAAGCCACTGGGAGGACAGGTGATTCATCTCCTTTGTAAGCCAATGAACTGTCCTGCAAAAGCCTGTCCGCTATCTGTTTTCAATCCTTATTAACAAGAGAGAAATGCTTAACGAGTCCCACCAATGCCCTTCTGAGAGGCTGACCTGCTCCCCGTCTCCAAAACAGATGAGAGGTGGAGGGGAATCGATGGGCGGTCTCTAATGAACACATATCATTAACAGACAGTGTTGTGCAAGTTACTTCCAAACTGTAATACATTAGGTATTACTTGTTACTGTTATTTAAAAAGTAATTCATTACCTTACAATATCACTGTCCCAGAATTGTAATGCGTTACATTACTCATATATTACTTTTGAGTTACTTTTACCAAAATAACTAAGTAGAACTTAACTTTGGGGCTGTAACGATATGCAATATGAAAACGAAATCGTGATTCGCCACACGACTCAGATCCACAAACTTACAGAATCGCGACACACCTCTTCCAACTCCAGCGTTATTCTCCTTACCGTCCAGATCCAATGCTACCTTATCTTTAAATTAGGCTATTAGTATTATTTGAAGTTAACATTATAAAATACGTAGACCTACACCACAAAACTAGTTGAGGATAAATTATTTAAAATTGGGGAAGTCCCGCATTATGGACATGACATTTGCAGTCAAAACTTGAAATAAAAATTCTCAGAAAATACATGTATTGAAACGTACTGTATATAGGCTACTTCCTTAAAGGACTCCAGACATTAGACAAATATCAGTCTATGTTTTATTTTGAATATTAGGGAAAAGACACACATTCATGCGTGACAAAAAAATAGGAGGCAAAATATATTTTTTGTAATTCTGTTAATTACACTGCGCAAATCAGATGAGGAAGGATTGGCTCTCCAGTCTCCATATAACTTAAAATATTCATTTTATTTTAGTTTTCGTGTTCGCATTTATGAGGAAAAAACAATGTTACAGACGCGACCGCTCTGAACTGGCACTAAAAGACTGCTTTAAAACTTTCACATAGTCTGTTGCCTTTAAGAAGTAAAAGCAGACAATACACTGTAATACAACTGTAATACAAGCCTCACTGAACATGTAACGAGTAAAATATTACTGAAAATTGATTAGTAATGCCTTACACTACTGCGTTACAGCAAAAAGTAATATGTTACTGTAATGTATTACTTTTGTAATGCGTTACTCCCAACACTGTTAACAGAATACCTAAAAGCAGCTGATAGATTGATAGGGAGCGTGACAGTGCGGATAAAAGTGAGGAAGTGAAAAATTAATTGACATACACCCTGGCTAGATCCTTTTCATGCCAGGTCAGGTTGATTAGTGCTGATGTTCACCAAAAAAAGAAAGGAAATCAGTATTTCTGGGGAAGCTGGTTGACCAAGATATTCTTGCTGGTTAAATGGTTAGTTCACCCACATATTTTGTCCTCATTTACTCACATTGCTCAAAAGCCTTTTGACTTTCTTCCTTGGAAGTATATTTTCCATACAATAAAACCAACCTTAGGGTAGGGGTGGGCGATATGGAAAAAATATCATATCACGATTTTTTTAGGAAAATCACGATCACGATTTTTTATCACGATTCTTTTTCAAGTTGGTTTTAATATTTTGCAAGTGGCTGTTCATTACAGCCAAACTAATGTCCTTATGTTAAAAACAAAGCCTTAGGTAACAAAATAAAAAAGAAAGGCATACATTTAGGCCAGTGGCGAAGATAAAAATCTTTGTCATTATTTTCTTTGTTATTAAAAAAATAAGACAAGATAAACATTACACAAATTAATATTCAAATTAAATAAATAGTGCTTTATTTTTCAGATGCACTAGGTGTATTTAGCAGTAGCATTGAAGAAAGTAATTAAATTAAACAAATATGAAATTAAAACACTACATAGACTTCACTGAATAAATTGATTCTTATTAAAGCTACTATTAAAGTTCTCAGTCAGTGAGTGATTTTCTCCTTGTGTGTTTTTTTCTTTTACTAAAGAGATAGTTCCCTCAAAAATGAAAATGGTCTTAATTTACTCTCTCAAGATGTTTTAAACCCAAATAAGTTTCTTTCTTCTGTTGAAAATAAAAGTTATTTTGAATAATGTGGGTAACCGAACAGTTGCTGGTCCCCCTATAGTTTTTTATTGGTTCTCTCCTGGAAGTTAATGGGGACCAGCAACTGTTTGGTTACCCACATTAAAAAAAAAATCGTTCTTTAGTGTTCAGCACAAGAAAGAAATTAATACAGGTTTGTAACAACATTAGAGTGAGTAAATAATGACAGATTATTATTATTATTTTTTTTTGTGAACTATCCCTTTAAGGACGTGCGGCAGTACTATTTATTCCTGTTGCTTTTAGACCAGCACGCGACGCGTTTAATATAGACGCATATTACACCAGATATTCTCTCAAATGTTTGCTTTCACTTTAGACATAGCCTGTTTATGTAAACATTGTGTGTATTTAACAGTATTAGCATAATAAGACTCGAAAGATAACTTAGTCCAGTATTCAGGCGCTGTTTACAGGCTTCTAGTTCCTGTGATTGTCGTGGGTAATTTATGCGGTCAGGAAAGCGCACGTTAGAACAGCGCATTAGCGCGTGAATTAAATGTTTAACCGGCAAGTCTTATGCAAATAATTAACTTTTGTGAATTGCAGTGTCCCGTACCTGTTCATTAACGTGTGATCACGTGTAGGCTGCGTCGCGTTGTACAGTTGAGACGGAGGCGCCAGAACTGAACTGATAGAATGCACTGTAACACGATACTACGATATTTCTTCAAAAGCAGATCGTGGAGACATTTTAATCGTCCACGATTAAAAATCGTCATATCGCACACCCCTACCTTAGGGTATGTTCACACTTGGCAGGTTTGTTTCGATTAAAACAAACTTTGTTCAACATGACATCATGACTTTTGCGTAAACATACACACCACTTTCAAATCAAGTGGCGTGTTATCTATACGTATTTTGAGCTATCCGCGTGTATGCATGTATGTCTATGCCGTTAAATGTCCGAGTGAAACAAAGCAAAATGTAGATCTACATCTGGGGGGCGATATTTTTTTTTCCCTAGGATGGTAGGGGAAGACTCATAAATGTTATTAACCCCAGTGACGGGTAGGTTTAGGGACGGAGTTGGGGTAGATCATATTTATATATACAGTAATGTAACGTTAAGTCAATGGCGTTCATAAACACACTGAAAAGCGATTATGCGTGTTGATAGCACGGCAAAAATGGATATACGAATTGACGTGTCATACATACGCCATTTCATGAGATCAGTCTGCTTTGTTAGTAAGTGTGAAAGCCTCCATATGAACACACCAAACAAGGGGACCAAGACCCCTGAAAAGTGAAGAAGTTCTTTCGCTTTGTATGATGAACAGACTATGAATTTATTCTTTTATTCACATATAAACATTCATCAACTCACACATCAGTTATGGTAAACTGAAGGTCAAGCATGTTCGCTTGACGTGCGGGAAACAATGACGTTCATTCTCGTGTAACGCAGAACGTTTGAGCTTTTTCAAGAACCAATGAGGTTTGTATGCGTTTGTATCTTTAAATGTGAATAAACGATTAAATTAAATCTGTTCATTACATAAAACGATCGAGTCTCTTCAGAGAATTTTGACTAAACCACTAGATTCATATAGATTAGTTTTATAATCTCTTTGTGAACTTTTTGAAGCGTCAAAGTGGTAGTTGCGTAGCTGTCAATGGAGGGGCAGAAAACTCTCAGATTTCATCAAAAATATCTTTATTGGTGTTCCGAAGATGAACGAAAGGTTTGAAACGACATAATTAATGACTGAATTTTCATTTTCAGGAGAACTACTGTAACATTTTAAGGGATGCAGAATATGGTAATGCAGAATAAGCCATTAATATGTGCTCTATAAGATCCAATAAACAGCCAATATGTTAGTAATATGCATGCTAATAAGCAACAACTTAATTGTGAACAGTGTTCCCTAATCTATAGTGTTACCTGATTTTCATATTTGGGTGACCAGCCATGTTGCTCATGTTGCTATTTTTAATTTGGACGCCTATAGGAAATCCTACCCACGGCTGTCTGCAGTGTCCTGATAGTATTGTTACCTTGCCTTTGGATGAGTGCTCTATCTGCTCCTAACAAAACAGCTAAACAGAGATGTCTTTTAAATGTGTGGGCATGTAAGTTTGGGATGTTTTCATATTTATTGTGAAGCTAGAAGTTTTCTTTAACACTTCTCTGCATTTTGTACAGATACCTTGCTGTTTGCTTGCTCATTCACATCCAGATTCGTCTCTCTCCTCTCTCTCTCTCTCTCTCTCTCTCTCTCTCTCTCTCTCTCTCTCTCTCTCTCTCTCTCTCTCTCTCTCTCTCTCTCTCTCTCTCTCTCTCTCTCTCTCTCTCTCTCTCCACACTTTCTTTGAAGATGTGCTTAGCTGAACTGATGAGAAATTTCAGGGAGAGAACAGAGGCTTTCAGGAGCTGCATGAAAGGAAGTGGAAGAACTGGCATTATGTGTTAGCGAAACACAAGGAGAGAGATGCCACAAGCAAACGCCTGCCATGCAAAGTACCACAATCCCTCAGATTCAGCCAGCACACCGTATTGCCTACAGCACACACATGCCAATGAGCTGCACAAAGGAAAGGTGTACCCATAACACCTGACCAGTGAGAAATTTAACATTTATTCAGAAGCACAAACTCATTTTTTCCGTCAAATGTTTCTCTAGCCGTTTGGAAATACCTCCATTCCTTCGAACCAGATCCGAAAATGCGACCGGCCAAATGGGATTTGCTATTATTGAGATTAAATTTGCAACAGCTAATCTTCATACATCAGTCGGTCACAGACTACAACGAAGAGACAGGCTGAAATGGCCACATTAGCATGAAAGAATTATTTATTATTCTACAATAGTCTTGGGAAATAGACTTTTTTTTTAAAACAGCTAGGTGCATATCTAACACATTTCAATGGCACATATTTCTCTATGTACACTAATAAGCTATTTAAAAACAGAATAAGAAAGCCTCAATGCACAATTTTACGTCAGCAGTCTTTCAAAAAGACACTGATGCAACTGTTAGAGCTGTTGATCAACAAACTTAACGGAATAAACAAGCAAACAAACGTTTATACTTTAGACAAACAACTTGGGGCCGCAGGACAACAAAGTATATCTTTGGGGGAAGTCCAAATTTGCATTTCAAATAGTCATGCCAAAGCGTGTCAACATCACAGTGTTTTCTCACAAGTCAAATTTGTGGAAGAGTAAAGCAGAAGGGCTGATTTCATGACAGTCCTCGGCAAGAGACTAACAGCCTCTGACAGGAAGATGGATCACTTTACAAATGCTTGAACAAATCTATAGGATGCGATGATAATAGGTGTTAGGACTGAATTGCGCCTCTTGAGCTATTTTGAGTCGAGGATAGAGTGCTTTATGCTTAGAAACACCACAAGAACATGTACTATGGGATTACTGTTTGTACCTTGGAAATATTATCATTAAAGAGGCTATATGTATAATTCAGTAACCCTTGTTATTAGTGACACCGGTGGAAGTAAAGTGAACTGCAACCTGCAACTTACTTCTCGTGCTTCAGGGCCACGATATACTCATGGAGTAAAAAGTTAGAAATATATTTGCAGCGATATACTGTTAACGAACATCCCAACGCTATCCAGAGCGACATTTAGATGAATATATAAATATGCTGCGCTGTTTTCCAATAAAATAAACACAACAAAAATTAAAGAGGTAAGAATGTGGTAGTTAAGAAAGCATCTGATCATAGAAATGTGGATATGTTTGCACCAGCTCTGCGATTCACTACCATCATGTCGACAGATGAGGTAATTGGCATGCTAGTTTGAATATAAAGTACTTGAAAAAATAGACTATAGATGTGGCTCTGTGAGACTAATCAATACCTTTTCTTTTCATGACACATTGACATTACAGTACAGAATAGCTCTGTCTGCATTACCCTGAACATTGTATAAGCATTCATATCATGTGTCATTGAACGGAAGACTGGATCTCTGGAGTGTGTGTGTAAACGTCACATCCTTCACATAAAAAAACGACCCAGAATCCTTCACATAAAAATAATTCTCCGAGATTTCACAGACAACCTTGAAAGTTGGGAAGGTCCCGTTTTTGTTGCTGTTGTAAGAATTTTCATGTATTAATTGTTTTTTTTATTGTCAATGTGTAAACAGCTAACACTGAACATTGGCAATAATAAAAAAAAGTGATTAATAAATGAAAAGTCTTACATATAGCCTCAGAGGAGAACTGCCCCCCAGGAACCTAATGTGGGCCCACTGTAAAAAATAATTGTGATTTAACAGTAAAAATACTACAGTGCAAAACTGTTAATTGGTTAACAGAAAGTTTCTGTACTATATATGGTAAGTAACTGTAATGTTATTTTACTGTCAAATTTACAGTTTTTGAAAGTAAAAAAGAAAAACTCATTGTATAATTTACAGTGAAAAAAACGTAAATTGACGTTCCCTACAATTCCCTGTGTGACGCTTCACATTTTATGTATTTTTGTTGAAAAAACTGTTGGGTTTGTTGAAATACATTAGGGTTTTGTGTTACATTTAATGTTGTTAAATTAATGTTTATTGCATTTTTTTTTTACCATGATGGTGTTTAATGTTTGTGTGAATGACACTGTGCAGCTTCTTTATACAAGTATAAACCTTCTCTAAAAGACTGCTTGTGATGAATTTTGATTGATCATGTGACTCTCATCACTACTGCTTTTTTTCTCGTAAAAATTATGGTTTTATTTTTGATATTTTTTGTATTTTTCAAAAACAAAGAAAATGTTGTAGTGATCATTATGTATTTAATAACTTGCACTGCTGCTGAAAAACAGATTATCAATAAAAAAAGTTTTACCCTTTTGTACTGTTGGTTGTGTTTTACTCAGTAAAACAATAAAATATGGAATTAAAGTGCATTGAAACTTTCTTAGAATGCATAGATGACAGCTACACAATGTTTTTCAGAGGTCTGTCAAGTGTTTCTTGCAAAAACAAGGCAATAAACAATGTTTCAAAGATGAATTAAAAACTGCACAAAACATGACAACACGTCAACATGTATATTGTTTTCTGCTACATAGTGCATTACCTTGATCAAGTTGACAAATGACAAATAATAAAGAAAGACTTCTGAATAATTATTTAAGCAGCCTTCAAATAGGAGCAAAGAGAACCGCTTTAGATGACTACGTAAGCAGCTGAGGACAGATGTGCACAGCTGTGTGGGTGTAACTAACTATAGTATTTTTTCAAACAAATGCTACTTTTCCCGACAAATAGCAGTTTATTGTGGCACAACGGCAAATTCATGTGTGTTCATGTTAAGTAAGTCATGATTGAATCGTAATATATAAAATAAGTACAGCACAGATAATATATTTTTCTAGAGCCAAACTGTTTTACCTTACTTGTAATATGCATCGACATGTGGCTTATTTAATTAAACTGTTGCCACTATAAAATATCACTAAGTAATTAACCTCTTCTCAGAACTACGTCTGCTAGAGAAGAGTTTGCTCATATTTAGGTGAAAAAAAAACCCCAACCTGTTTAGCTTTTGAGAAATGAAAGAGTTTGCTCATCTCGCCATAAGATGGCTGCCACTGCCGGCTAATGGATGGGTTTTGAAGGTGCAAATTAATTTTCTAGTTCTATTCTGAGAATATGACAGTTGGCAAATTGTCAGGAATTTGATAACAAAAACAATTACCAGAGCTATATGATAAAATAGAATAGGCTGAGCTTGTCCTTTAATTCATTTCTACTTTGCGCTTGTCAAACGCTATTCTCTCCTACAAAATACTTTACGCTACATTAACTTTGCATTCAGTCTCCTCAGGCACAACAATAGAACAGACCGAAACCTAACAAAACACCTCTTCTTTCTCTTTCTTCAGGCACTCCGAACAGAATCAAACCCATGTTTCTACTGACGACAATGTATAAAAGGATAATTTTGGCTCCTTGAAAAAAAAAAAAAAAATCAATAAATCATTAGACGTACATGGATGGCCGCTATCTTGATTGACAGGGCGAGGCTGGGGATTAGCATGAGCGCTAGTATCTGTGGACTACAGTGCTTTAATCAGGATTGTGGATTCTGAACGAAGCTCTGAGTGGCAGTGCACTCAAGAGGACACACTCAAACTGTGTATACAAATTAGGCTTTATTTAGGAATGTGTCATTCAACCGTACTGGAGGACAGAAAGCAAGGCAGTTTGCTAAAAAGCTTTCTAGGAGAGCACTCTTGAGGGAGGGTTAAGGTGCAAGTGGGTCAATGCTGTTGCAGTTTTGCATAAGGGACGTGCTTATTAAAAATGTTATGGTATTTTCGCAAATCGCTGAAACCACACTGAGAGGCCTCTAGGGCTCTAGTCAAGAACACCTTTGTCAAGTCCAAGACCAGGACTAGTCGAGTCCAAGTCAAGACCAAGTCCAAAAAGGTTCGAGTCCGAGTCAAGGCCGAGTCCAGGACAGGAAAAAAATAAAAAATATGCATGACATTCTCAAGACAGTAATTTAGGGTTATTATTTGTTGACCTAAATTCTAAAAGCAAAAGTGTCAACACCCAGGATTTTAAAAAGTAGCAACTATAGTAACAGCAGGAGAAGATGCGCTCCATTGTAGTGAGCACTTGGTCGGTTAATTTTGGCATTTTCTAAGAACCCTAATAGGCTAGTAATAAATGAACACACATACAAAAATGTCCTGGAGAATATTTCTGTTTGTCCTAAACACATTTTCTATTGTCAATTTAAAACTGAAGAAATCATCACCAATGTCAGATACGTAACATTAACGTTACCCAAATGAACCACCTTTAAAGCTACCACCATACGTAATCAAACTTATAACTTTATGACGTTTACAATGCAAAATTAACGGGCATGCAGACGCAAAGCGTGACGTGCAAGGATAATCTAGTGTGATTGGTTATTAGGTGGCCAGTGTTTCACTTTTCCTTCAATATTATTAACATAATAGAAAGACACCTGGACTCGGTCGAGACCAAAAGCCATATTTGGCAAGACCAATGGCAGAGACCGAGGCAAGTCCGAGTCTGAATACCAGCGAGCCCGAGACAAGTCCGAGACCATAGGAAAAACTGTCTCGAGTCCAAGACCGGACTCGAGTACTACAGCCCTGGAGGCCTCAGATACATTTAAATGGACAGAGGCCTCTCAGTGTGGTGACCCCAGACCACACACACACACAATCACCAACACATTGGAGTTAAAAAGAAATTCAGTATTCAGTAATTCAGTAGTCATGTTATTACAACTTAAATAAATGCATGGTTGCAAGGTAAACATTCTAATTTATTGATTTAATTAAAACTTTTAAGTTGCAAGCATTATTTTGTTGATACAACAAAGTAATTACAGTTATATTGTGTGTACTTTAGTAACTCTTAATTAAATTGTCTTGATAAGTACAAAACAAATAATAGATATTGGATAGTGGATTTCTTGAAGGAGAATAAATGTTGAAATAGTCTGATGTATATAATATTTGCTGTATATATACAGTATATAAAACTGGAAAACAACACAAAAGTACTGTTTAAAACACACACATACACACACAGCTGATCTAATGTCTCAAAAACCATCTCAAACCTCCCAAGGGTGCAATTTACCTCCATTTGAAGAAGTTAATTCTATCTGATGAAAGGCATTTGACAACTCTTCCTAACCTACGGGTAGAAAATCCATAAAATGGATCACTCACACACTTGCACGCACACACGCGTTGTGTTTTCATGTTTTATGGGGACTTTCCATAGACACAATGGTTTTTAAACTGTTCAAACTGTATATTCTCTCTCTTTACACTAAACTTACCCATCACTCAAAACCTTCTGCATTTTAACATTTCCAAAAAAAAAAAACCATCTCCTAGTATTATTCATATAAGCTCAAGGACAAGGATTTCGGATATTACCGTCTTTATGGGGACATTTTGCCATTTTCGCACACACATACACACGCACACAGTTTCCAAATCTGTTGTGCCACACTAACTGAGTGATATAAAGTGTTTGAGGTCTGCCTGTGGCTATGAACGGCGGATACACACACCTGAGATCCAGGAGTCAAAGACTGTGTGTATGGATTCAAATGCCACAGTTAACAGCTATTACCAATGCAAATTGTCCCCTAAAGCTATCAGTACGACTCCCCTCACGTGGGCAAGCAGCCACACACTCATGATTAGCTACAAAACAGCCTATTAAAAAATGTAAAAGGGTCATTCCTCATATGCAGTACATTTTCATCTTCCCATTATTTATCACCATTATAAACTTAGACTTTTTAATGATGAAAGTCATATTAATTAGTGGGCCTTTTATAAAATTGCCACAATCAAGAAGACATCGGGGTGTTTATAAAATCACTGCGAACGTTCCCGGAAAAATAAACACAACTAACAAAAGCCAGTTCCTTAGTGACAATGAAGTGATATCAAACAACATCAAGAGCCCAGTTTCATCAAATTATAGAAATCATTACGATCCTGTTCATTTTCTTTCAGTTGACTACATACGCATTGCAATCACTAACATTACAAAGAACTTGACCAGATGATATTTTTTTAAAGTAATTTAATGATAGCATATCTAAAGTAAAGAAAATATCTTTTTTTTTTTTTAGGTCACAGCGCTTAAAAGCTACCGAATAACATATGAATGATCCCAAAACACGGATGGTCAATGAACACTGCCTACTTGAACACTACTGGATTCAACATTTTAAGAATGAAAACGTTTTAAGAATTAATGAAGAGCTGAGAGGTGAGGACAAGAAACGGAAACAACAGCAGGAGACGACAACAGTGACAAGCATTCAGAGTGCAAATGAAATGAATGTGTGACAATAATTAAAAATGTACATATTTTGAAAGTGAAGACTACAAAAAAGGGTTTTCTATAAGGAAACTTATTCATATTTTAATTTTTCACATTTTTGCCTAGTTTCGATCTCGATCGAGGACCATGATAAAGCCCCCCACCCCCCTTTCTCTCTCTCTCTCTCTCTGTCACTGGTGTATTTCCCAAGTGCCCTTCAGGCCTGGCAACAGTTATATTGGACCTGCTACAAGGGTCCAATGTGCCATATGTGTCTTTTGGGCCTGTTCCCTCATTGAAGTGGTCACCTTTAAGAGGCCATTCCCCGAAGAGCATGTCAGTTTAAGCACACAGCCCTTAGCAGTCAGTATTCAGTATTCTCCTCTAATGTCCTACAGCGTCCTGCAGGCTCACTGTGTCATTAGGGAGTATCTGAGAACAAGGGTATATGTACTGTAGACAGCGACTTAAAAAATGACTTCTGGGCTTTTTGAAACCAATGTTAACAGTTCCCACTTGGCAAATTAACAGAAATCTTAGCTACCCATTGTCTCTGTTTATATATTTATATAATTACCCCATTATCTATCCCAGGGGTACTCAAGTTCAGATGCCAAGGGGGCCACATTTAAACAACATAAAATGTGAAGGACCATAAACTACAACTTGCATCGTAAGACAATATTTACAGTTTTTACTTATTTCGAAATGCAGACATTTTGGGGATAGGCTACGTTTCGGGGATATCAGGTAGCTATTTAGCCCATAAGTCACATTAAACATTCCACACACATCACAATGATTCTTTTTTTTTAATGAATCGATCATGGATTATCCAAAGTGTCTGCGGTATTTGTGCAACCTCTGCGCTAAAAAAAAGTGCATTCATCTTTTGCATGACGCGGGCCATAAAATGAATGCCGATGGGCCGGATGTTGAGAACCTCTGATCTAGCCAATATGTAACGATTTTCATTTTATTTTCTAGTGAATTTTGAATAAGTACATTTTGTGTAAAACATAATGTCAATTAGATGTCAGTCAATTGTAGAGGGTAAGAAGGAAGGAGGGAAGGAAGGTGGATAGAAATACCAAAACAAACAGATGAAAGAAATAAAAATCAATCACTTCAAGAGAATTTACAAGTGTGAAAATGATGGCTTGACTGGTTCCCTCTCCTGCACACTGAAGCATCATCCAATAACCCTCTGATTAAGGAATACCGTTACATTAGAACTCATTAGGGCCCATCATTTGCTGCGAGTCCCTGCTGTGGTGCTCAGAATGAAGACAGATCACCTCTCTTCAACAGTCCTCTCTAGCACACAATAAACCACACTGTACATTCATGAAAGCTTGGGAAAAACCAAATACTGTACATGCAATTGTCTTTGTTCTATGTTCCTGGATCAACTATGTGCTGGGGGGATAGGGACTAACAAATAATCATTGGCCAAACCATAACACCCCAATCCAAAATGGTGAGGCAAAGTATAGAGGTTAAACCACAGGAGTTGATCCGGGAACATCTTAGATAGACAATTAAATGTGTTATAGTTGTCACTTACACAATCTATATATACTGTACTGGAAGCTATCTGTAATGTTCCTTCAGGCTTTAAGACAATTTTTCTGAAATGGAGTTGTCTAGAGTGAGGAAATATTAAGATGTGGGTTGCCCTGGCCTGTCTGAATCTTGAAGGTTTGAGTTTCTGAGTTGGCAGACAGCACTGAAAGAGAGCGACAGTGTCATTGGGGGAGACAGTGTGGCGTCTTGAGCCGTGAAAGATCCTTCCTATGGGCTGAGGAGCAGGATAACTAAGAGGACATTGTTTTATGTCCTCTGTCTGTCCCTGCTCTCCAAAACCCAAAAGCGAGTGAATGAGAAACTCAAGAAGAGAGATGAGAGGACATCAAGGACATAGTCATACAGAAAAATCCCTTTAATGCTCTTTAGAAAGGACTTAAAAAATAGATTTAAGTATTTTTTTGTATTTGATCTTAACATCCCGGAAGCAAAGTGATAAGTAATTTCAGTGGACACAGCTCTGGAAAACAAAGCAGAATATACAGGCTAAAAAAACAAAACAAAAACAACAACAAAACAAACAAAAAATCAATACATATTTAGTGATAAAAATCTTATTACATTAAGCATCTTAGATTTGTAATTTTTTTATATATATATTGTTTAGATATACAGTATATATTGGGAACAAGACAAATACTAACACTTCATTTATGAAAACTGAAACATGTTTTCAATGTTACACATGCACCAAACTCCATTAACAGCACCCTCTAAAACACGAAAGGTTTTTGTGAGTTTTCATCATTAGCGTGTACATGTTTGTTTTGGATGTGGGCACTGGTTTGGTAGGGAAAATAATGTTGTGGTAGGATAATGGAGAGTAATCACATAATTTGTAAGTTAATGAATTAATTTATGGTCGCTCCAACATTTCTTACACAGTGGTTTTGAATTCATTTTGTGTTTCAGCGTTAATAAGCTGACTAAACTGTGCTGACTGGAAACCAATTTGCGGTGTGCATGAAAACACTACGGAAGCTTTAAAACCAACCCTCATGGATCAGCGTAAGTGCATTTGTGCATAAGTGCATATGTGCATTTAAGCATATAAACATTGTAAAGTTCTACAAGTACAACCACATATATCAAGGCCGAGGGGAGATTGCAAACACTACCAGACATTATGCCAATGAGATTCTCAAAGTTGAGAAAAAATGCATTTGGTGCATGAACCAATTCTAGATCATGGTGTCTCCACACCTTCAAGTATTTAAAAGTGCGATTTCTCAGAAACGTTCTTGATAGTGGATTGGACAGAGCAGCACGACACACTTGTCAGCAATAGTGTGACTTCTTATAGGGAGAGACACTGAGGGTCTCTCAGAGGTTGCTTTGTTTCTCCTCGGTATGTAAGTAACATTGGCTCTGCTATGTTTTTTTTTGTTTTTTTAAAATATTATATATAGTAACAGGACAGCCAGAGTTTACGACAGGACACAGGACAGCCAGGTCTACGACCAACTCTGGCTTTTATATACGTACTATTGTGGACTGTATGTTCATTTTTTGTTCTTCCTTGTCGTCGTTCATCATCTTTGCTTAAAGTATTATTTTGCTTAAAGCATTCATCTTTGCTTAAAGTATTATACTTCAAATAAAGAGACATCGACTCTTGCATTGCGTGTTCGTGCATTTTTGTGGGCGGAGCAATGAAGGAAGGGGTGTGTTCATTTGGGCTGATTTCAAATTTCACAAAAATTGCTTAAAGGAGTGGTTCACTTTAAAAAAAAAAAAAACTTTTGCTGATAATATACTCGCCCCCATGTCATCTAAGATGTCCATGTCTTTCTTTCTTCAGCCGTAAAGAAATTAAGGTTTTTGATGAAAGCATTTCAGGATTTTTCTCCATATAATGGACTTCAGTGGGAACCAAATGCTTCAACTTCCGAAAGACAGTTTCAGTGCAACATGTTCAAAGGGATTTAAACGATTCTAGATGATGAATAAGGGTCTTATCAAGCGAAACGATCGCTAAAAAAACAAAGTTTAAGTTTTATAAGCTCAAACGCTCGCCTTGCTCTGTTCTGTGATGTACGTTCGTGACTCCTGTTCGAACTAGTTCATCAAAATGAACAAATCTTTTCCCGAGTCAATTCGTTCGTTTCGTTCGTTGAATGAACCAAATGACTCGAAAAAAGATTTGTTCATTATGATGATCGTGTCGCTTGATAAGACCCTTATTCATCTTTTGGAATCGTTTAAAGCCCTTTGAACAGTTTGCAGTTTGCACTGAAACTGTCTTTTGGACCTTGAACCGTTTGGTTCCCATTAAAGTCCATTATATGGAGAAAAATGCTGGAATGTTTTCATCAAAAACCTTAATTTCTTTTCGACTGAAGAAAGAATGACATGGACATCTTGGATGACATGGGGGTGAGTAAATTATCACCAACATTTAAAAAAAAAAAAGTAAACTACTCCTTTAATGCACCTTTAATCAATTGAGTAGGTAAGTAGATAAGTGTGTTTCTAACCCTCTACTTCACCCAAAACCTAAGATTTAGCTGAAGATGTTCAACACAGGAGGTTGTGTGGGCTTTCTGTGAGTTGTGTGGTGGGTGACAAGCAGTCCCGTTTGCCTTCTGCCCCGCTGAAAACCATCACATCAAAGTTGAGATCATAGTCGTTGTTTAGGCACGATGCCCCACTCCCCCCCGCTGGTGGGGTTAGAGAGAGCCAGGCGCTGAGCTCTGATTGGCCAATGTGTTTGAAACGAACCGTCTTCCCTTTCGCTGTCCCTTCCTCTCACACTCTCTCGCCCACGCATTTCAAACCGGCACAGCATCAACGCGACAGGCCATCTGGAAATCGTATGCAAGCTCAGTCAGTTACAACAACACTGAGATCCACAACGGCAGACCTGTGGCATTCGCAAATTAGCAACCGAGTTTGAATCTACTACTACACTAAACTTTGGTGTCACCGCTTTCTGTTTTCTATAATAAAAGACTTGACAGCATTGAGCTGAGGCGGATTTCACTGACATAACCAAGTCAGAATAAACCCTCCCTGTTGTGAGTGGCTATTAGCATGGGTGACTGAATTCAGAATCAAATGTGAATTCAACGAGCATAAAGAGCCACTCGTCCAATACAAATCCGTGTGAGAGAGACAGAGTGCTTTCCGATATGATATTCAAAGCACGTGTTGGGAAAACATTGGAATAGATGCTCAGAGATGTTTGGAGCTATTCTGGTACAGCGTGGAATGATCTGTCAGGGGCAATGCATCACTCTTCCTATTAGCTGTGTGTGTGTGTGTGTGTGTGTGGGGGGTGGGGTGGGGGGGGGGGTTGAATGTAACAGTGCACACATACAATGCATGAACATATTTGCACGCACATGTTCTGCATGCATCCAGTTTGTGCTTGAAGCCATAGACGTTCAGAGAGCCTTCTGTTGTGAGAGACAGTGGCCGTTGGCTCTTAGAGTGGGACAAACAGAAGCAGACTGCATCACATTTACTTACAGAAAACATCCAAATCCCTTTCATCACCGCATGGACGAACACACATTCATATACATGGTGTTCGGGGTAATGCTACATAATCAGATAATGAGTAATACAATTTATTAACAAACAAATAAAACCTCGAATTTCCACAAGCACAAAGAAATATGGGATGAATATTTAGGTGCACAAGCATTGTAAAATTTTGAGCATTGTATGAGCACTGTTGTATGCTTTTCAGTGACATTCAGAGCGTTTTCTTTCAGCCCAGGTCTTCAGTAGAAAATGATTGTGTCAGATCAGATATCAGATTTTTAATCATGTCTGTTTACATGCACTTAACATTATAACTGACTCTGGGCCAGATTTACTAAACGGCAAATTAGCACAAGAGCGCAATTCCACAAAAGCACCGATGGGAGAGGAAAGTTCTCTGCGTAAACCCAAATTGCAGAAAACAGACACAGCCAGATTAGTTCCAAAATGACCAACACAATCTACCAAGTGCGGCGCAACTTAGACCCAATTTACACCTGGTATTAAAATGCGATCTGTATCCAGATAAGTTATTTGGATAATAAAAAACGCATGTTAAAGGGTTAGTTCACCCAAAAATGAAAATTAAGTCATTAATTACTCACCCCCATGCTGTACCAACCCCGTAAGACCTTCGTTCGTCTTCGGAACACAAATGAAGATATTTTTGATTAAATTTGAGAGCTGTATAACTACCACATTGGCTCCTAAAGGACTGCCTCTTGACGGCCCAGAAAGTCAATGAAGAAAATGTTTAAATATCCCAAGTGACTACCGTGGCTCAACTATATGTTTATCAAGCGACGCGAATACTTTTTGTGCGAAAAAACAAACAAAAATAACGAGTTTATTCGACTATTTCTTTTCTTCCTTGTAGGCCAGAACGAGACTTCCTTAGATTTCCACGACGCATGCGCGAGAATTGCGATCTGAAGTAGTGTAAGCTGATGTGAGCAGATCGCAAATCTCGCGCATGCGTCGTGGAAATCTAAGGAAGTCTCGTTCTGGCCTACAAGGAAGAAAAGAAATAGTCGAATAAACTCGTTATTTTTGTTTGTTTTTTCGCACAAAAAGTATTTGCGTCGCTTGATAAACATATAGTTGAGCCACGGT
The DNA here is from genome assembly GCF_988280905.1 of Pimephales promelas. NCBI lineage: Eukaryota > Metazoa > Chordata > Actinopteri > Cypriniformes > Leuciscidae > Pimephales > Pimephales promelas. The sequence goes on from NC_142781.1 coordinate 9,382,800, forward strand.
AGTCACTTGGGATATTTAAACATTTTCTTCATTGACTTTCTGGGCCGTCAAGAGGCAGTCCTTTAGGAGCCAATGTGGTAGTTATACAGCTCTCAAATTTAATCAAAAATATCTTTATTTGTGTTCCGAAGACGAACGAAGGTCTTACGGGGTTGGTACAGCATGGGGGTGAGTAATTAATGACTTAATTTTCATTTTTGGGTGAACTAACCCTTTAATGCAAGGTGTAAATGTGTTGTGATCGGATTGTGATCGGATCTGCCTGACCACATCTGGAGGTAGTCTGGTTCGCAGTGTGTTCGGATCTTTACTAGGTGTAAACGCAATCTGGTTGTTGAAACCACATATGTATATTTTACTCCTCCCAAAACGCTTAAAAATAAACGAGTGAGAGCATGTTATATAGGCTATATGTCATGTTATAGTCAGATATGACGGCGCTACTGCGACACGCATCACCGCATGAGCAGCTGAGCGTCTATTCTTCAAGCCAACGTGCAAACATCACAAATAAAAGTGAAAGTAAGTCACAAATGCTTAACACACAATCATCTTCAAGTAAAGAAACGAAATGATCTTACCAGGGCTGTTGCCACTCTCTCTTATTGATGTCTTTGATTTTGAAATTAGCTGATGATCAATAAAATGCAGCTCATATCTGTTGCTTTTGGTGGCGTGCAAGCCATTAAATCTGCATATAACGCAGGAGTTGAAGATCGGATTTATATCCGTTTTGCAAAAACACATTTATGTGGCCAGGTTTAAATGGAATCGGTACTTATTATCCGGATAACTTATCTGGATACAGATCGTATTTTAATACCAGGTGTAAATGGGGTCTTAGCGTCTGGTTTAAGACATGGTTCTTTTGGGTGGTAAATTGACTAGTGCAAACCTTAGTAAATCACCTTGTGTGGCTCATAAAGTTTGCATCTGAAAGGGAAACTTAGAGATTCCCCTCTCTATGTAAAGCGCTTTGAGTGCCGAGAAAAGCGCTATATAAATGTAATGAATTATTATTATTTTTTATTATTATTATTATTAAACTGCATATGCAATGAGGTCAGCCAAACTAACTGTGTCCACACCTTTTCAGCTTTAAAGGGGAGGTGAACTGAGAAATCAAATTTTCTCATATTATAGAGGTCATCATATTATACGAATATCCTGCAAGTTTTTAACCGAAAACGTCCTTGTTAGTCCAATAAAAGCTATTAACACCAGCCTCAGCAAACGACTCGTTTTCCAAAGTGGGGAACTATGACGTCAAAGAGGATAAAACCCCACCCCCGCAGAAGAAGATCAACTCATACTTCAACACGGCCGGTTTTGCCCCGCCCACCGATTCGTGCATTACACGCATAGCTAAATGACATAGATGCCTACCTAGTGATTACATCATTGGACGTTTTCAAAACAATTACCCCCAAGTGCACTGACAGGTGAAACTCATTATAATATGGAAAACTGTTATCCACTCACAGCAATGGGCGATTACTTCCAAGTCTTGCGAATGTCATAAGTTGACCTCAGACAACAATATAATCAAATTTAAAAAGCCAGTTCATGGCCCCTTTTAATTTTTCACTGTGTGTCTTTAGTAAATACTGACATTCGTTTTTTAACACCAAAAGAGGGGTTTGACTTGGTACTGAAACACTGGTACGTTTGACATCAGTATATTGTGGCTGTCGGCCGGAAACAATTTATCTTCATATTTTGTCATTTGACACTTTATGTCTTTCTGTGGGTTTTGCAAATATTTAAAGTCCCACGATTTTTCTCCAGTGCTGTGGCGTATTTCCAAGTGAAACGGAATATTGAACAGAGGGCAGGGTTTTACTCTAGTGCTCCTCCTCTCCATCTCTCGCTCATAGCAAACTAACGGTTTGAGGGGAGTGGCTAAGCGTTTCCCCACCCAAACTATGAAACCTACGTCATCAGAAAAAGAAACCGTTCCAGACCGGAAGTAACTTTTCAGATTTTGATTAAAGATTACTAAGGTAAAACATTTTTTTTAATATATATTCACTTGCACGGATTAATTGTTCACCACAAGACTAGTAATATGCGCTAACAAAGTAAATAGGTTCAATTTTGATTTCACGGGGACTTTAACCAATTAAAAGACAGAAAAAGAGCGTGTGACTAAACTTTGCTTGTTTGCAATGAAAGGGTAAATAAAGAACTGGTTGTTTGATACAGCTTTTTCTTTATTCAAGAAACACCATTTATGTATATGTAACCCCTCCACCCGGTTCCTACTCGATCCGCTCTGAGCGGGCCTCGAACCCAGGTCTCAGGCGCTCTAACAAGGAGGCTAAAGACTGCAGCCTCTAGCGTCTGTTGCTAATATATATTACTAGTAAAAAGCAGTAGTTTAAAGATCATTATTCACTGAAACTAGGTGCATTGTCCAAACAACTTCTCATCTAGCTCTAAGCTACATTAATCCCAGCATTTACAATTGGTCTTCTTTTCATGAGACTTTGTACGTTTTTGTATCTGCTGCCGTGCCATCGCCACCATCACTCAGGGGTATGTGTGAGCGCACCTGTATTCATGTGAGTCTGAATGTGATCTCCTCACCACTGCCAGATCAATATGCCTCTGAATAATCTATGATCTCCAGAATACTTGCTTCTCGTCATTGATCCAACCCATCGATCAGGCCTTGAATGCTTCATTCTCCTCCAACAGCTCTGTAGTCTAACATTGGCTCTTTAAACATCGTACTTAAAAAGTCTCACCATTCATTTTTCAGAGAATCCACACTATTTTGCTCAGCAGTAAAGAAAGGACTCTTTTGTGTCCCTTTACAGCTGTAAGAATTCTCAAGAACTCGGAGATGCTCTGCTACGCGCTGATGCACAAGAGATGCGAGACAAGAGCATCTCATAAACATGAATGGCTGTCATACACTAAAGCTGCTTCTGTTCCAGTAAGATCCCGATTGAGTTATGCAAGGGTGTGCAAAATATTGGATTTAAATGTCATTATGGATTTGTGTGGGTGCACACGGAGCTATGGTCCCTCCCACACTGTGTTTGGTGATATGAAAATTTCAGGGAGAGACGCCATGTCTTCTGAACGTCCTAACAAACACTAATTCCTTCACAGTCTGAGGCCAGATTACTTAAAAACATGCTGCACATAACATGAACCTGTTTGAAATCAAATTCACTACCCAGCAAGTTGACAATGCACAATAAGCAATACTTTTACAGCATCTATTTAGGGCAATTGTCCTCCCTCCCCACCCCACAGGTTGGCCTGCACTCACTTTGCACTTACCATTCTGTGTCGAAGCACACTTGCATCATTGCATGCATGCAACTTTTTGCCGGGAAGAAAACAGGGCGAAAAGCACTTTCACTAATAGACTGACCAATAGATGTATTACTTATACAGTGCAGCAATTTTCACTTAAAGGACTGCCTTGAAACAAGCAGCATTATTTAATGTGTTGCCGTAATTTCCACTGAAACAGGATGACAGGGTGGGACGTTTTGAACAGCTCCTCCTCTTTTTCTAATAGCCAATAGCGTTTAGTTTATATCTAAATTGAGCTCGGTAAAGCAGCAGCTCCCTCCCAATCTCTAACCGTTTTACCGTCACTTTAAAATATCATTCTGTTTCAAATGGGTCTGATACGTTTTCTGGTCTGCGCCGACTTGCGCATATGATCCACTCTGTGCTTTTTTGTCTCTGGACCAGAGCAGACTGTGCGGGTGCCGTTTATTCTGACACTAACATAAAACCAGACTTCATTCGCCCCAATGTAAAGCATAGGGATGCAAACGGTTAATCGATTGTCGATTAATTGTCGACAAGAATTTACTCGATTAAATTAAACTAATTGTCGGCTGATTGAACATCAACGTGAGAGGATGTTCTAACGCGAGAGAGCCGACACAAACTTGAGGCGGCAAAAAAGAAATCAAACATGAGGTGGTCAAAACAGAGTGGAGTGCATCGATATTGACTACCAGCTATACAGCATGCTAACCTCGAAAATCCAGCTGTATTCTAACAATAACTTAGCTCATACCTGTCAACACTCCCGTTTTCCCGGGTTTCTCACGTTTTTTAGCTTTATCTCCCTCCAGGTTTGTTATTTTTCCCAGGAAACTAGTCTAACTCTTTGTCACACTTTCATACACTTCGCATAGACAGCAAAAGGGGTGTTCGAGGCGCACGACACATACAATACAATACAGCCGATAGTTTAACAGGGAGCGCGCAGCTCTTAAAGGGACCACACCTTATTTCCACTTGTTGACTTCCCCCTGAACCTATATTATAAGTGTTGCTGCTAATGTTCAAGTAGTTTACCAGATAGATTATTATATGTGTAGGCTTAATATAGTGTAGGTATGATAAGCCTACCCCATATAGATTTAAAATTTATTTTATGTTGCTTAATGTTTCACATGCAACAGGTGAGCCACTGCACAATTATTTTTATGTATTTAAATTTTCTGTGCATCATTTATTTTGTTTAACTACATAAATGCCACTATTTTGTTGAATTGAGCAATATAACATGCAGTTTTATTCAGTATATAAGCAATATTTAGCTTTTTATGTTAAATTGATACCATGAGAAATTTAAATTCTCAGGAAAATAGGCGCTTAATGGTTAAAATCAGTTAACCGTTAATCGATCGATAAGGTTGATCAACTAATGATTAATGAAATAATCGATAATTTGCATCCCTAATATTTACGCTATCTGAATTGTTCCCTGTACATAGGGCATAGGGCATAATTGGCACTTTTCCACTGCATGGTACGGCTCGGCATATTTCGGCTCGCTTTGCTTTCCACTGCAGTTTGTAACTGCTTAAAAGTGGGTGGGATTATAGATATATTTCAAGGAAGTCGTTTAAAAAAAATCGTTTACTAATTCAGCGAGCCGTACCAAACCGAAACATGCAGAGGAGAAGCGCCAAACCGAGTCGTACCCAACCGTACAGCGCCATATGTGCCATTCATCCAGTAGAAAATAGTAAATGTTTGAAGAGTGACTGATTTTAGCTCCAGCTTTAGCGTCTATTCAGGCATTTGTGTGAATTGTTTGCATGTGTCTGCTCAAAGAGACTACAAGGACGTTTGCGGCTATAATAAAATCACCTAAGTGCACCATTACAATGATCCAAACAGCATAAGAAAGAAGGGATGAAGACATGGATGGAAGGATGGGAATGGTTAGTGAGGAGGTCAGTCACCGATAATATTATCCAGCTCACAGCGCTAAACGGACAAGACAGCGGTTTGAGTGTGTGACTCACATCTTACCCCAGAACCATCTCTGGAATTGTTTCCTCTTCACTGGGCTGAGTTCATCGAGGAGACAGAGTCGGACCAACCTGACCTCAACAGTGACCTAAACCTCCAGCTTCCCTAGCATGACTTTCATGCTATTGCTACCACCATCTTCTCAAAGAACGCCTCAGAATTAATCACCATGTGATTAATGGCACACAAGAATGGACAGAGGAGATTCTTATACGAGAAAAAGACATTGCAAAGCACAAATGTGAATGCTAGCATGAGATTTGCTACTTGATACATTCACATTAAGGCTGATGCAATCATCCATGGCGATGGCTGACAGACGTCACAATGTTAAATTGGCATAGTGATTGGTCAATTTATTAGACATCGCCAAACCCTGATTCACATGTATTTATATAGCAGATGATTTCATTCAAAGTGACTTACAAAGGAGGAATACAGATGAAGCCATTCTCCTTTAAAGGGTTGGTTCACCCAGAAATAAAAATTATGTCATTAATGACTCACCTGCATGGTGTCCCAAGCCTGCAAGACCTCCGTTCATCTTCGGAAGACAGTTTTAAGATATTTTAGATTTAATCAGAGAGTTTTCTGTCCCTCCATTGAAAATGTATGTACGGTATACTGTTCTTGCCCAGAAAGGAAATAAAAACATCATCTAAGTAGTCCATGTGACAGCAGTGGGTTAGTTAGAATGTTTTGAAGCATCGAAAATACATTTTGGTCCAAAAATAACGAAAAACTACAACTTTATTCAACTTTGTATTCTCTTCCGGTTCTGTTGTCAATTCGCGTTCTGTGATGACGTGTTATCTGGTGCGTCCGTGTATTCGGGTTCAAGTAAATATGGCTAGACAAAAATATTCAAGTCTTCCTCCATGTGAAAATCCTTAGACATGTTTGCGAAGATTGTTTTGTTTACAGCGTGCGTCTCCCTCAGACTGTAAACGACGCTCTGGCGCACCAGAACACGTCAGCAGCGTCTTGGGTCAGCAGCGTCACTGAACGCGACTCGACAACAGAACCGGGAGACAATACAATGCTGAATAAAGTCATAGTTTTTGTTATTTTTGGACCAAAATGTATTTTCGTTGCGTCAACACGTTCGACTACTTTGATGATGTCAATGTCTTTATTTTCTTTCTGGACAAGGACAGTATACCATACATACCTTTTCAATTGAAGGACAGAAAGCTCTCTGACTATATCTAAAATATCTTAAACTGTGTTCCGAGGTCTTACGGGCTTGGAACGGCATGAGGGTGAGTCATTAATGACAATTTTCATTTTCGGGTGAACTAACTAACGTGAGAGGTGCGCTGCAACCCAAAGTTCTAAAACTACTAAGAAAAGTAGAAGCTGGAGCATAAAAGAAAGTAAAAGACCCGTGAGACAATACACAGAGCTAGTGAACTATCAGGACTGATGGTGTTCTTGGAAGAGGTTACAAAAGCCTTGGCTGTTAAGGTTTGTAGTTATTACAAATCTTCATATTTCAATCTAGTGGAATAAATAACACCGATGTCTAACAGCCCATGAAACAAACTTTCATTTTGTGTTCGTCTCTTTCTTCTTGTTTGTTGTAGTGCAACACAAGCCATTAGCAACATTTCAGTGCTTCTGAAAGGAATACATCTAGAGGTAGAAAAATCATTGGAATATTAGGCTCCATGAAAAAGGAATGAATAAGGTCAGGTTTTCCTAGACAACAAGTGGAGCACAGAGGAATATATTAGAGAACAACATTTATCCTCTGCTGTTGAGTTGCACTGGAGGGGATAGTCAAAGGTCAAGAGAAGAACAGTCTCAATAGGGATCTTCATCTATGGCCTTCAACCTTCCTTGAACATTTCTGAACGGCTAATAATGCACGCTGGGCACGATTCCCTGAGTCCAGCTAGTTCCCCGCACCACTGGCTCTAAATTTAGACCACCATCATGATGACAATCTATAATTACAAGGAATGCTTCTGTGACATGTATTAATTGGGGCCGTTATTGCAATCAGTTTTCTGTGGCAGGGGTAATGTTCATCCAACGCATTCAAAAAGTGTGTTAACTCTGACAATCCCAGGGAGGACTCGGTGACTGGTGAAGGGTTTGATTCAACTATATGTTGAAGGCATCCTAAAGCTTGTTATGATCCATCCTCACAGGTTCTCTGCATGCAGTCATTTAATCAAATTCCGTACTGTCGAGTAATCAGAATTAAATCAACTCTTATAGGATTAAAGTCCTACTTCCATAAAATCACACCTGATTAAACTCTATATAAGAGTTGAATTTTTCAATTTATTTTAAAATACAGTTTTATTCAGCACTTTCTTATCCAAAGTAGATGACGGCATGATTCAATAGCTTGGGTATTTTGGGGGACCAGCACAGGTTGTTGCTATGAACCCCCTTGAAATTGTGGGGGTCTACAAGGCTGTGGGCACCAAGAACAGTTACCAACGTTGCGATGTTCCTGGAAGAAATGACTACAAGCTACATACACAATATACTTACTCAGTTTTGCACAAGCCTGGCTACAAACCTCGTCAGACAATGTACTGTAGGTAACACCTCCATTGCTATGGCAACCAAAAAGTGGCTGGTTTAGAAAATGTTACTTTCTGAGGTTGCAACATCATTTTTAGTTTACAGCAGCTTTGCAGCCCTCTTAGATTCCCGCCTCGTGTTTCCTGTGGGACCCCGCCAAATCCCACCTCAATATCTTCACACTACATTTTAGCAACCCTATTAGCCATTCCGGCTAGGCCTGAAGTAGACGTGAGAGAATTACCAGCAGTCCGGATGGATGGAAACACTTGCTGAGGGACATGATAAAGTAACATCGCTTGAAACCAGTAATGAAGTCACACGTGAGCCTGGCTTCATCACAAAACCCCTAATACATCTTAATATTGAACAAGAAAACACAATAAAAGTCTAGGAATGAACTCAGGCAGAGTAGTAAACCTTAAATACACCTTTCAAGAAAACTGATGAGGAACTGTATTTTTCTAATGAGCAGCTAACGATCAGGGCAGCTAATGAGCAGAGAATGGTCACACTCACCTAGCGTACCCTTGCTAATTAGCTACACATCGACAACCATATTGTTTTCTATTGGCAGCTATCAAGGACCTAAATCAATCTTTTACTCTATAGATAGCAGCCACCTGAGCTGAGAAAAACAAGCTCAGACGCGAAACTCCACACCATGAATTTAAAGGTCCTGCACTTTACTAGTTTATTGATTCAGCACATAGTGAAGCATAAGTAATCATTAATGCAGTTATGATGCTTTTAATATCTCAAACATCACTACAAAGCAAAGAGGCAAAAATGTGTAAAAATCATAATAATTAGCAACAAAAGACAAATTAACACCTTAAATGCACTTGACAGACCTAGCAACCAAATTAGCACCAACAGAAACACCATCAAATAAACATGGCGCATTACTTGTGGTTTTATCGGATCACATTTTGAGTTTATTACCCTCCTTAACCTCATTCTTGGAATACATTCCCACAGAGTGTTCATTGATTGTCTGATGCATACCGCACAGAAAAAAATGCAAGAAATGAAAAAAAAAAAAAAAAAGGCTTGTTCAATTCCGCTTTGCTGATTGCTACAAAAATTTGCATTTGCCAAGGTTTGTGGCATCAACTCGTTAAAACAGGGGTCTCAAAGTACTGGTGTATAGGCCAAGCGGCTCCTCAATGTCAGAGAAGCTTTAAACCTGCAATGAAAATTGATTTCAACCAAGGTCATTATAATTAGCTAATCTAAAACCATACTTTATTTTTATTTTTATTTATTTATTTTTTTTTAATTGAAATAAAATAAATGTTAACTGATAAAAAGTGAAGGAACCATTTCTCATTTTCGTTATGCTTAACTCAGTGGCATAGGCATAAATTGTATTTTGGGTGGGCCAGTGAAAATGTGAGTGGGCCTATAGTTCCCTTTCGTAGTCACTTCGAGTTACGTCAGAAGTGACGGAGATTGGGGGTTTCGCATAGAAAGCCAATCCTCTTCGAGTATTTAAACACGAGCCAATGGCATGCAATGCCTTGGGGCTGCGGAAATTTGCATAGCGTACTCCGCCCTACTCCGTGAGTATAAAAGGAGGAAGTGAACGCAACCGCAGTATGTTTTCGCTTCGGAGCCAAGAGAACCTCTTCACTCCTGAAAGCACTGTTCAAGACTCTTCGAGACGAGCGTCCTCTTCAGTGTTGGTGTGACGGCGGTACCCAGCGAGATTCTGCATCGCCTGCGATCTGAGCAGTGGTCTGCCAGACTTTGCGCTTCTCCCTGGTCGCTTCAGCGCTGAAAGAGTGAATTTCCTCCTCTCATTGAAAGAGCTGCACGCGCACGTCTTTTTAAAGACGGTTCGCCCGTGTTCTTCTGGGTGTGGTTGATTTCTGTCGTCATCTGATGGTCACGATCGCTGCTTTGTATGCCTGGGCATTTCAGCATGCAGCAGCAGCGTTCGTGGATGACTCATGTTCCTTCTGTGGGAACATGACCATCTCTACACTGAGGTCGAGACTCAATGATCTCACTTGAGTGAGAGTCCCGGTCCCCCCCGCTCGATCGGTTTCCTCCATAGGAGGCCCGTCGACCCGGGGACCTGGTGATTTTACGGTGATGGTGTGGGACAAAGCCCCGACGATTCCTCGGGCCACACCTCCCGCCTCAGTGCGAGAGCCAGCGAGCGTTAGTTCGATTCAGTCGGTTGCTTCTTCGGTGGCACCGGCTGCTTCGTGCAGCGCTCCAGATGATGATGCGATGTCGATCACAGCATCACTAGGCGGGCTTGACTCCTCGGGAAGTGAGGATGCGGCCGCGTTGCCTCCCTCGGGAGCGTCAGCGCCGCCGTGTCTGATCCCGCGATGAGGGCCGTGCTATCTCGGGCGTCCGTGAGCATCGGGTGGGGGTGGAACTCCGCCCCATCCCGATCTCTCGCGGCTGAATAATTGGTTTTTGGGTAACGCTGCCGCCTTACGGCCACGGCCAACCCCAATTTCCTTTTTTCCCCGAGTTGCATGCGGAACTGACACGCACCAAAAAATAAATAAATAAATAATTAAAAAAAAAAAAAAAAGGCGTGCTTTAGTTCCCCGCCCTTCCTCCCCTCGGCGATGCGGCTGTCTGTGGGCACGCTGGGGCTCCCCCGGTCAACCGGCGGTTGCTCTCAGATGCCCCTCCAAAGCCTATGGGTTCTCGTCGTCTATGGCGGCGCGATTCTGTAGAGCGGCGGGACAGGCAGCCTCCGCCCTGCATATGATGAGCACCTACAAAGCTAGCTGCTCAGGAATGTGCACGAGGAGGTGACGGACCAAGCGAGCTGCGAGCCTGCCGCCTACCTTGTCCTTAAACGGGTCACGGAGGCGGTCGCTCGCTCCCTTGGTCAGGTGATGCCCACCGCTGTGGTCCAGGAGCATCATATGTTCGGCGGTGCGGTCCAGGACTTTGCCCAGCACTTCTCGACCGCCTAGGAGCAGACGAAGGCGGTTTCTCTGCCCCGACGGCCAGCTGCTGCCTCCAACCAGCCGTCGGCTCGGACGCCTCCGCCAGCTCGCCGCCAAGGACGCCCCCCTGCGGCTCCCTTCCCTCCCACGCGGCCCCAGCAGCAGCCTTCAGCCGGTTCGCGTCGCGGAGGAGGCCACAGGTAAGCGTCCCCCCCCCCCCCCCTCAGGCCGTGTGCCCCGCTAAACGCCAGGCGAAGCGATGTTCCTGAGGCGGGCCGCTCAGTGATAGTGTCATGGTTTTTCTCAGGAGGCGGTGGCAGGGCCCCTCCTTCCCCGGTGGAGGGCCGGTGGAGAATCTTTTGTTCTAGCTAGCTCCCTGAGCTGGTTGAGGAAAAGCTGACACTGTCATGGAGCACACAGACTGGCATGAGCGCGCACGACGTCCATTGCGTCGCCCCGTTCATTCCTCTCTGTCTCGGAGGGCGCGGAAGGGTGCGTGTGTCGTCCCCGGGCTACGCCAATCCCTTCCCCCTCTGTCGCCAGACCCCCGGCAGAACAGACCCCCGTGGAACGCTCTGCCTTCCCTGGTCTCTTCTGTCGGGGAGCGGGTTTCGACGGTGCATCCGGACGGGGTAACTCCTGCACGCATGCCGGTCGACCCGCCTCGCTGCCCCTCCGGGGGGACGTCTGTGGTTCGCATGACCCCGTTGGCTCACTTCCTGGAAGCCTAGCTAGCGCTTCCCGGGTATCCCACTGGGTCATCAGAACGATCAGATTCGGCTACGCGATTCAGTTCGCATATGTCTCTTCCCCGCTTCAGGGGAGTTCGCTCCGCGATGGTTGGTGGCAATGCCCCAGTCTTGAGAGCGGAGATTGCGACCCTGCTGGCGAAGGGTGCAATCGAGACGGTCCCTCCAGCCGAGGTGAGGTCCGGGCTTACAGCCCCTACTTCATTGTCCCCAAAAAAGACCGGTGGGTTACGACCGATCCTGGTCCTGCGCATTTTGAACCGTTCTCTCCATCGACTACCGTTCAAAATGCTCACGGCCAAACGCATTTTCGAATGTGTTCGGTATCAGGATTGGTTTGCAGCGATCGACCTAAAGGACGCGTACTTCCATGTCTCCTTTCTCCCTCGACACAGACCGTTTCTTCGGTTTGCCTTCGAGGGCCAGGCATACCAGTACGCCGTTCTCCCAGTCGGGTTAGCTCTGTCCCCTCGCGTCTTCACGAAGATCGTCGAGGCAGCCCTTGTTCCCCTTCGCGAACACGGGGTTCGCACCCTGAACTATCTCGACGACTGGCTGATACTAGCTCACTCTCGAGCTCGGGGTTGCGAACACAGAGACCTGGTGCTACGGCACCAAGCCCGTCGGGGCCTTCGGGTCAACCGGGAAAAGAGCAAACTTTGCCCCGTGCAGAGGATCTCTTTTCTCGGCATGGAGATAGACTCGATCGCCATGTCCGCGCAGCTCTCGACGAGCGCGCGCACTCACTGCTGGCTTGTCTTCGACAGTTCGAGGGCAAGAGTGCGGTTCCACTGAAACTATTTCAGAGGCTCCTGGGGCATATGGCATCCGCGGTACGCCGCTCGGTTTGCTTCATATGAGACCGCTTCAGCTGTGGCTTCGCGATCGAGTCCCGAGGTGGGCATGGCATCGCGGCTCGCTCCGAGTTCCAGTGACTCCGACGTGCCGCCGAACCTTCTTCCCGTGGTCGAACCTCAGCTTTTTACGGACAGGGGTCCCTATTCAGCGAGTTTCCAGGCATCTCGTTGTCTCCACGGATGCGTCTACCACGGGTTGGGGTGCCATGTGCAATGGGCATGCAGCCGCCGGTTCCTGGACAGGAGCCCAGCGCCTCATGCACATCAATTGCCTCGAGCTGTTGGCAGTACGGCTCGCCCGGCACCGCTTCCGAGCGTGCTCAAGGGCCAGCATGTGCTTGTCCGCTCAGACAACACTACGGCAGTAGCGTACATCTACCACCAGGGGGGGTCTACGCTCGCGCCGGTTGTCGCAGCTCGCCCGCCACCTCTTGATATGGAGTCAGAAGCACCTGAGGTCCCTTCGTGCAGTTACATTCCTGGAGACCGGAACCGGGCAGCCGTCGAGCTGTCCCGGGCCCGTTCCATCTCCGGCGAATGGCGACTCCATCCCCAGTCGGGCCAGCTGATTTGGGACCAGTTCGGGGAGGCACAGATAGACCTGTTCGCCTCTCGGGACTCGTCCCACTGCGCCCAGTTTTTTTCTCTGACCCGCGGCTCTCTCGGCTCGGATGCGCTGGCGCACAGCTGGCCACGGGGCCCACGCAAGTGTGCGTTCCCCCAGTGAGCCTCCTTGCACGGGTGTTGTGCAAGATCAAGGAGGACGAGGAGCAGGTCTTGCTGGTAGCCCCCTACTGGCCCACCAAGACGTGGTTCTCCGAACTCATGCTCCTCGCGACAGCACCTCCTTGGCCTATTCCTCTGAGACCGGACCTACTCTCTCAGAGACGGGGCACTCTGTGGCACCCTTGTCCCGATCTTGGAGGCTGCACGTGTGGCTCCAGGACGGGACGAGGCAGGTTTGAGTTCGCTGCCACCTGCGGTGGCGGCAACCATCACTTCCGCAAGAGCGTCGTCCACGAGACACCTTATGCGTTGAAGTGGAACCTCTTCGTCAATTGGTGTTCTTCTCGCTGAGAAGACCCCCGGAGATGTTCGATCGGACTCGTGCTTCCTTCCTGCAAGAGGGGTTGGAGCGTAGGCTGTCGCCCTCCACCCTTTGGATTTATGTCGCGGCCATTGCCGCGTCTCATGATGCAGTGAAAGGTAAGTCTATGGGAAGCATGACCTGGTCATCAGGTTCCTGAGGGGAGCGAGGGGGCTAAATCCGCCTCCCTCCCCTCCTGCCCTCTGGGGACCTCTCAGTAGACCTGGGTGCTCTGCAGAGGCCTCCCCTGGAGCCTTTGCAGTCGGTAGAGTTTTTGCCCTGTCCTATGTGACAGCACTCCTGATTGCATTGGTCTCCATCAGGAGAGTAAGGGACCTGCTCGCACTCTCTGTTGACGAAGTGTGCCTGGAGTTCGGGCCGGCTTACTCTCACGTATTCCTGAGACCCCGGCCTGGATATATGCCCAAGGTTCCTACCACTCCCCTCCGGGACCTGGTGGTGAACCTGCAAGCGCTGCCCCTGGAGGAGGCAGACCCAGCCTTGGCACTGCTCTGTCCGGTACGTGCTCTCCGCACCTATGTCGACAGAACGCAGTGTTTCAGGACCTCAGACCAGCTCTTTGTCTGTCATGGGGGGAGCCAGAAGGGAAGGGCTCTCTCAAAGCAACGGCTGTCCCACTGGATAGTGGATGCCATTGCTTTGTCTTACCAGCAGCAAGGCCTTCCGTGCCCCCTTGGTGTGACGGCCCATTCCACTCGGAGTGTGGCCTCCTCTTGGGCTTTAGCGCACGGCGCCTCGCTAACAGACATCTGCAGAGCTGCAGGCTGGGCGACACCCAACACCTTCGCCAGATTCTATAATCTGCGAATTGAGCCGGTATCCTCTCACGTACTCGTTTCGGCCAGTTCTGGATCCGCTCAGGTGTCTTCGCTTGCTCGCCACTCCACTCCCCGGACTGGATAAGTGCGATATTTCCTCAGTTCTTCCATTGAAGCCTTGAGTCCTCCAGCACCGACGATGCGGGCACCACTGCTGTGGCTCTGGATGCTGGCTAGGTGCCTCCATGCGTACGGTTCCCCCTTGGTAACCGTCTCATGTGTATTATCCACTGTAAGCCTCTCTGAGCATGTGTCTTCCCTTGGCAAGCCATCTGCCACCCCTGGAGCTGAAATTAGTGCCACCTGCGGTTGGTGCTCCAGTGATTCCATATGTGTTCCTATGTGGCCAAATGTGTATTCGTAAGTCCTCCCTTCGGTAGGCAGCTGGTAGCATGTCCCCTTCGGGATATGTTTCCCAGTGTACCTTGGTAATCCTGTGTCTAAGTCGGATCCCCTAAGGAAAACAGGTAAGGCTCGGGGGTTCAGACTTTCGCAGGGCACTGGAAGACAGCCTGAAGTTGGCGTGATGGCACAGACCCCCAATCTCCGTCACTTCTGACGTAACTCGAAGTGACTACGAAAGGGAACGTCTCGGTTACGTATGTAACCCTCGTTCCCTGAGTAGGGAACGGAGACGTTACGTCTCCCTGCCACTTCTGCTGTATCGCTGGGTAGATGCCGAGTTCAGTCTTGGCTCCTCAGCGAAGACATACTGCGGTTGCGTTCACTTCCTCCTTTTATACTCACGGAGTAGGGCGGAGTACGCTATGCAAATTTCCGCAGCCCCAAGGCATTGCATGCCATTGGCTCGTGTTTAAATACTCGAAGAGGATTGGCTTTCTATGCGAAACCCCCAATCTCCGTCACTTCTGACGTAACGTCTCCGTTCCCTACTCAGGGAACGAGGGTTACATACGTAACCGAGACGTTTTTCATAGAAAAAAAAATTACTTTAATAATAATTAAGCTTAGAGAGTAGAATAAATAATAGACAAACTGCAAAAACAGTTAACGTTACACCTTTATATTTGGCAAATCATCATGTTCAACCAACAGAGCTCAATAAAGGCTGGACAAACCAATGTAGACAATAACTTGTCTATTTTATTCAGGCTAGTCAGCAGTGCAAAGACCGTTCACCCAAAAATAAAGTAATCTAAAATAATAATATCGCAGTTAGATCGGCGGGTAAACCCGCGTCAGGTTGACTGGGAGAGAGGGAGAGAGAAGCGGCCGCCGCCAGCACCGGACTAGCCTTCTCCTGGGGTAATGAGTCTGAAGAACTGCGCTGTGTGGACTCGGTAGATGAAGGCAGTGGCAGTGGCGTGTCTTCTTCCTCAACTCTCGCTTTTTCCAAATAGCACATTAAAGAAAGTTGTTTAGCCATTATTATGGCGCCGCCGAGAGTTTTCTTATCGGAACCCCCCGCAACCATAGCAACCAATAACGTTCCGAAGGGAGGCTTTCTACAACTTGCTTGGACAGTTCCATTTTATTCGGGAAACGAATTAAACACACACAGCAGTCAACAATAAATCAGGTATATATTAATATATTTTCTTAAATACATTTGAATAATAAAAATAAACTAAAAATTTATTTTTATCAAACTTGCATGGGTGGGCCAGCGAGTAATATGGGCGGGCCAATGCTGCCCTGGCCCAATACTGGCTACGCCAATAACAAAAACTTAATATAAAAACATAAAACATTTGGTTTGTTATTATTTTAACACTTATCTTGTGTTCAGGACATTTTGACCCAGAGAGCATTTTCAATGATCAATCAGTTTAAAAAAGTAAATACAAATGCTGTCCTAATTAAAAAAAAAACAATTTGACAAAAAGATTGAATCCTAAATGTGTGATATTATAGCATAATGAGAGGTTTATAAGCTATTTTTTGTAGGCCAGTCATTTTTGACCAGGAACACCAGGAAGTGTTACTTTGTTCTATTTTGTACAAAATAAAAGCCTTTAAAACAAACAAAAAGAAAAAAAAACTTCTGGTACGAATTTTGTATCAAAATATCCAAAAACCACTTGCACAGTGTTATATATTTGTCTTAATTGTGTACTTCCATTATCCTTAATTTTTCAAAAAAATTGTAAATTCAGAGAAATAGACAATTTTAAAAGTGCCCCTGTTCACTTGTTGCCTGTCAATGACGCAATTTCCGCATTATCCCTGGATTCCGCTTGTACTGCCATAGTAACCATGGCAACATGGACAACTGCATAGTGCGTTACATCTAGTGGCACACTCATGCTGTTGTTGTTTGGTTCAAACATTATGGACCATGGCAAGCAGACTTTGGGACAAAATTATGGTGGCGTTATCGAGGTGCCGCGACTAACTTCGACTTGACAGAGCATGTCCTTTATTAGACAGGTGAACAAATGTACATAAAACAAATCAATGTTATATAGCTCAACATGATGAAATGTTGATAAAGCTTACTGCTAGTCTCATTCAGACAAAATCACACATAGAATAACATTATAACTTTCAACACACTCAAATGCAGTTTAGTGTGATAGTGTAACATTAGACCAAGTGAAACAGCACTGCGTTACCTCACAGGTTGAATTCGTCAAATAAACTGACTGTGAGTAGCAATTTAGCACTTGTCCTTATTCCTAATACCCGCGGGACTCGCATGTGGTGCTGATATCTGTCTCTCAATAGCAATCGCGGCCTGCTTCATACCACAGTCATGTTAAAAAAGTGGCAAAACAAAATTATTGTTGTAGCTTTAAACATTAAAACACTTTGTTATGATAAACAGTGCCCCCTCCCCCCCATATTTTTTGAATATTGACAAAATTATCCACAAATATTTTTTTCCCTCCCTTGCATAAGAAACATAAAACCTGTCCAAATTGAAGGAAATCAACTTCTAATTCAAATAAAAACAAATATTTCAAGTCCAATATGTGGTGATACATAGCATAACGAGAGATTTATAAACAATTTTTAAAAGGCTGGTCATTTTTGACTGGGTTTTCAACCCATCGTAAGAGTTTCAGTGATATTTTCGTGATATCGTGATATTTTCAGACAGTGTTTGCATACAAACATCTGCTAAGTTGTAAGGTGAATTATATGGTCATGTATCTCAGTGTATGCTGCATGAATGAAACTGCTTTGAGCTTTTCAAATTCCACAGTAACTGATGCCCATCTTCCTCTTGTCAACACCCTCAACCCAAATGTGTCAGATTTCGCCAGTTTGAGTACCAGTACACGGATCAAACGTAATCATCAATTACTGTATAATTGAGCCAATGCATGTAAATTTTAGGCTGGAAAATGTGTGACTGTTAAACTGGCTCACAATGGAGACATATCTATGTCCAGGAAATAATTATTCCGACAAAAAGAAAGAGGATGTTATTCCTTTACATCCTTGTCGAACATGTTACACAGATCTTCCTGTTTAAGTGGGTGGTTCTTGGCCAGAATAATTTGCAGACAAGATGTGGAACAGACTCTCTGGAACAGACCGATGTTCAAAAGTCTGGCTATGTGAGACCACACACACCTCCATTCATGAAGAAGTGGAGAGTCATCTTGCGTCTTTTGAAGTAGATGGATTTGTGTAACAACTACACTACACACACTGTAATCTGAACCGGTTTTTTTTTTTCTGCTCTTGACTTCAAATCTCTTACTAACCTAAGGAGACAGTAAGCCACATCCTGGAGTTATACATGCCCATACTCAGACATGGGTCAGTTTTAAATGATAAAATATAGTCCCTGAGGTGCTCCTAAAAACAAACAGGAGTATCATTTCTCTCTGATGCACTTGACCTGTGATTTATAGGCAAGTCATCTAATACATTTGGGGATGCAGTGCTTTTGATGTCACAACACGTGCCATCTGAACCCACGCAATGAAAATGGAGAGTGTTAGCATGAATAAAGCTCATGAGTTCCTGTCAAGGTCACAACTGGTGGAGAAAAGTTTTTGAAAGCTCTCTAGTCTGATCAAGTTCTCAGTTTCTATGTTCTCAGTTTCTCGTCTTAAATAGTTCTCCATGAAAGCGCTCAACGTGAAGGCATTTGATCAGCTGCATGGACAGAGTAAGATGCGGGACGTGTTTCAGCAGGGTGTAAGGGATTTTTCAACATCCAAGACAGAATTTGCATGACGGTCGGGGTAGTGCGTGTGTTCTAATGAATAAACATCACTTTTCAGATAATTATGAGATGTTTTCGACTATTCTCTTTTCAGCTTCATCTGCATAATTGCATGGGACCGTAATGACAGTTAGTTAGCGATGACTCTGATGTCCAAGGAAATGAGCGACTGCCAAACTGCTATCTGACAGTTATTTTCCAAGATGCAAAAACAACAATTACCCATGATAGTGGTCTGAATGAGAGAGAGAGAGAGAGAGAGAGAGAGAGAGAGAGAGAGAGAGAGAGAGAGAGAGAGAGAGAGAGAGAGAGAGAGAGATGAACAGACAGGAAATGCAAGCCCTTGTTTGACTTGTGTTTCTTCATTAACAGCTTTCTCATCATGCAGGCGGGCAGCTGCGCTCAGGTCTGTCTGTGCTGAGATAAAGACTGAATCAGGGAGAGAGGACGACAGCAAAAAACTAAAATAACCTCCATAATTAAGCAGCAAAAACAAAGGCAGCCATTGATTTGCTGTCTAAGGCAAAACTGGAGGACATAGCAATGGAGAGAGAGAGAAAGAGTGTGTGTGTGTGTGTGCGTGTGTGTGTGTGTGTGTGTGTATATTAGCTGCTTTTCCACTGTCGGGCCAGTGCGAGCCAATGCTTTAAATGAGCCATGCTGGGCTAATAGCCTTCGAGCTAGGGGTGGGCGATATGGAAAAAATATCATATCACGATTTTTTTAGGAAAATCACGATCACGATTTTTTATCACGATTCTTTTTCAAGTTGGTTTTAATATTTTGCAAGTGGCTGTTCATTACAGCCAAACTAATGTCCCAATGTTAAAAACAAAGCTTAGGTAACAAAAGAAAAAAAGAAAGCCACACATTTAGGCCAGTGGCGAAGATACAAAATCTTTGTCATTATTTACTTTGTTATTAAAAAAATAAGACAAGATAAACATTACACAAATTAATATTCATATTAAATAAATAGTGCTTTATTTTTTCAGATGCAGTAGGTGTATTTAGCAGTAGCATTGAAGTAATTAAACGAACAAATATGAAATTAAAACACTACATAGACTTCACTGAATAAATTGATTCTTATTAAAGATATATTAAAGTTCTCAGTCAGTGAGTGATTTTCTCCTTGTGTTTTTTTGTTTTATTAACACTAAAGGGATAGTTCCCTCAAAAATGAAAATTGTCTTAATTTACTCTCTCAAGATGTTTTAAACCCGAATAAGTTTCTTTCTTCTGTTGAAAATAAAAGTTATTTTGAATAATGTGGGTAACCGAACAGTTGCTGGTCTCCTTATAGTTTTTTTATAGGTTCTCTCCTGGAAGTTAATGGAGACCAGCAACTGTTTGGTTACCCACATTAAAAAAAAATGTCTTTTGTGTTAAGCACAAGAAAGAAATTAATACAGGTTTGGAACAACATTAGAGTGAGTAAATAATGACGGATTTTTTTTTTTTTTTTTTGTGAACTATCCCTTTAAGGACAAGCGGCAGTAGGCTACTATTTATTCCTGTTGCTTTTAGACCAGCACGCGACGCGTTTAATATAGACGCATATTACACCAGATATTCTCTCAAATGTTTGCTTTCACTTTAGACATAGCCTGTTTATGTAAACATTGTGTGTATTTAACAGTATTAGCTTAATAAGACTCGAGATATAACTTAGTCCAGTATTCAGGCGCTGTTTGACAGGCTTCTAGTGGATGTGAGCGTCGGGGGTTATGCGGTCAGGAAAGCGCACGTTAGAACAGCGCATCAGCGCGTGAATTAAATGTTTAACCGGCAAGGCTTATGCAAATAATGAACTTTTGTGAATTGCAGTGTCCCGTACCTATTCATTAACGTGTGATCATGTGTAGGCTACGTCGCGTTGTACAGTTGAGAGACGGAGGCGCCAGAACTGAACTGATAGAATGCAATGTAACACGATACTACGATATTTCTTCAAAAGCAGATCGTGGAGACATTTTAATCGTCCACGATTAAAAATCGTCATATCGCACACCCCTACTTCGAGCCTTGACCCAAAACCAGTCTGCGTTTCCCCGTCAGGCAAGAAGCTCTGTAGTGCTTCACTAAAACACGCCTGTAGCGCACCTTTCCGGAACAACGTCACACTAACACATCATTTCACCAACAAATGGAAGTTTTATCAGAAAATTAATAAGAAATAAATCACTGGGAACTAGCATAATCGCAAAAGCGTCCGTTTGTTTGCATTTTAGTTCTTTACTTAAAGGAGTAGTTCACTTTAAAAAAAAAAAAAAAAACTTTTGCTGATAATTTACTCACCCCCATGTCATCCAAAATGTCCATTTCTTTCTTTCTTCAATTGAAAATAAATTAAGGTTTTTGATGAAAACATTCCAGGATTTTTCTCCATATAATGCACTTTACTGGTAACCAAACGGTTCAGGGTCCAAACGACAGTTTCAGTGCAAACAGAAAACTGTTCAAAGGGCTTTAAATGAATAAGGGTCTTATCAAGCGAAACGATTGCTCATTAAAAAATAAATAAATAAATAAATAAATAAAAATTAACAAATGCTCGCCTTGCTCTGAACAAATCTTTTCCCGAGTCAATTTGTTTATTTCGTTCATTGAATCAACCAAATGTCACGAAAAAAGCTTTGTTCATTTTGATACACGAGTTCGAACAGGAGAGTCACAAACACACATCACAGAACAGAGCAAGGCAAACCATTTGAGCTTATAAAACTTAAACTTTGTTTTTTTTTTTCTTTTTCTTAAATGAGTGATCGTTTCGCTTGATAAGACCCTTGTTCATCATCTGGCATCGTTTAAAGCCCTTTGAACAGTTTGCAGTTTACACTGAAACTGTCTTTTGGACCTTGAACCGTTTGGTTCCCATTAGCCGCGTTTCCACTGCCGGGCCAGGGCCGGGCCGTGCTAGTGCGTGCCAGGGCCAGTCGCGTTTCCACTGTCACTTCCGGGGCTTGATCGGGGCTTCCTCAGGGCCAACGGCCAGGATTTCTGGCCCGTCGAATACCTTGGGCCAGAGGGGGCCAGCTCGGGCTAGAGGCGTGCTCAAGGTAAAAGGCGGAGTTTATCGGTGTTATGGAAGTTATGATCTAAAGCAAGATGCACATAGGGGTGTCCATGTTTAACCGATTAACCGTTTAAAATTGCATAACATTTTAATTTGAACTGTAGGCCAAATGCTGCGCAAAAATATATAGGCTATATATAGGCTACATATCAACGAATTTTCAGATATTTGTTAGATTTTTTTGCCCCTTAAACATTTAAAATATTTGACAAATTAATATCAAAAAATATATATTTTACTGGTTTTCTGAGGCCAAATTAGAACCTGGAAATGATATTTTCCCCGCAGTGCTGAATGAGCCGTAACCACAGCCTACAGAAAGGGGATTATAGGTGATTTATAGGCTATAATAAAAGTGTCTGATAATAAAATAATATAAAATAACGAGGCATTAATTGTTTATTAATAAACTATTGTTTTCTAAATGATTTTCGGCTAAAAACATATCTCCATCTCGGATGCACATTTAGAGAGAAATTAATTAGCTAATTACATAGTCAGAAGATATTGGCTTTCGATTCGAATTTGTTCGTTTTAAATTGGACATTTAAAGCTTTAATCTACAAAGGATATAACCCCTGTAGACTAAAGCTTTAAATGTCCAATTTAAAACGAACAAATTCGAATGCGGTGGCTGTTTCAGGTCTCGCGCTTCAGTTCACGGAGATCATGAAGCGCGCCTTGATTAATTGTTAAAGCAATGTTTTCTTGTTATTGTGAGTTTACGCAAATAAATGTATTTGCGAATAATGTATTATTATTTTCTGTATGACCAGAAATGAAAGAGTATTTTAAGTTGTTTCCACTCACTGAAAGAAATGCAATGAAACTGAAAGTGTTCACATGGGCGTCTCGCAGCCATCAGTGCGTGCTCCACACACACTGGATATGCGCTGATATGCGTCAAAAATATTGTGTTTATTTGTGCTCTGTTCCTTTTTTTGGATAAAGGCGTCTTCTACATATGCAGCCTAATAAAATGTTACAATAGGATGATGATGGTTATTATTATTATTATTATTATTATTTGCAGACACGGAGTTTTTGTGAAATGGACGTTTTGCTTATTTTCAATTGGCAATTTCAGTTTTAAGGGTGATGGAAATGCGGCTTTAACTGCTCCCTATACTTGCTGCGTTTTATTTCTATACATTAATTTCGTTTCAAATGGGGTCCAATCAGTTATTAAAGGTGTTAAAAATTAACTCTGTATCTCGAGGTTGCGGCGCGCACACTATGCACCGAGTATTAACCGATGGGCCTTGGTTACGGTTAATGAATAACTTGAAAACGTGCCCGCAGCCCTACTTGTTATATCGCGCAAAAAATCGCTGCTTGAAATGGAGAATCGCCTGTACTGTTCTCGTGACACTATTGCAGCCACTAAGGCAGGTGAGTTAATATACATGCTATCTTCCTAATTTAAAAAATAAATTAATTCATAATACCCGCTGAAATGGGTTGGGTTTTATGACGTTTGATCCAGAAAGGCGTGTTAGGGGTGGGGTCTGGGGCAGCGCTGTGGGGCTACTGGCCCGGCAGTGGAAACGCAAGCCCGGTGCTTGAGGCCCGAGGCCACTAGCTCGGCTCGGCTCGCTGTTAGCTCTGGCCCAGCCCTAGCCCGGCAGTGGAAACACGGCTATTGAAGTGCATTATATGGAAAAAAAATGCTGGAATGTTTTTTATCAAAAACCGAAATTTATTTTCGACTGAAGAAAAAAAAAGACATCTTGAATGACATGGGGGTGAGTAAATTATCAGCAAAAGGTTTTTTTTTTTTTTTTAAAGTGAACTACTCCTTTAAAGATTTAAAACCCAAGCAATTAATGTTTTACCACAGGTGTACAATAACAAGTGTTATACCATGGTCTGGGTGAATACTCGATTCTGATTGGCTGCAGGGTGTCCGTTAAAAAGTGATAGAGGACACCTAGTAAAGTAGTTCTGGTGAAACTGCCTGTTTACCATTCGAAATTAATAAATAAATGCGCTGCCTACAACGGCTGTGAGTAACCATAGCAACAGGCAGTCACATGCTCTATCATCTAACGATATTATAGCCTAATACAACAATGAGCGACTTCGGGCTATTTCTTTTAACATTTATGGAGACTATGGCAACTTTGACGACTGGTATACTGCTGAAGAAAGAAAAAATGTAAATAAAACGGAGAAAATTACACCGCAGCACCGCTGCTGCTCAGCCTCTGCTCCATTGAACTCTATTGGTAACGACGTAACTTGCGACCATAGTTGGATAACGATGCTTTCGGGAAACGCACCCCTGAATGAGACCCTGCGGGAGTTTTACGCAGCTGTCCAGACAACCAAGGCAGGAGAAGACTGAACGTTACAGCGTTTCAAGCCTAAGGAGCCTGAGGCAAATGACCCTCTCTTTGATCTGATTAATTTATTGCCCTCTATAACGTTAAGCGCAAATCGCTGGAGTTCAGAGCTAATTGTTTTTTTATTGTTGTTTGATTAATTGTTTTATGTGTAATAAAAAAAAAAAACTATGCCTACCTTTGTGTTTCATGAAAAAAAAAATGCATTTGTGAACCTGAAGGGATACGAGCTAAGCGGACTATAAATATCTCCGGTTGCTAAATATAAATAAACAGTCAGGCAAGGCAAGTTATTATTTGTAAAAACTAGATTTAGCCTAAGTAAAATATAAACTAATGTTTTAAAAATGTTTTATTTGGCAAGTGACCATGGTATAAGCGGGTTAATGCCCTCCGAGGTGTCCATTGTCAGGTTTTAATGGACTTCGGCGGAGGCAACCGTCCTCCGCTGCGCGTCGGCCGGTTTACGCCTCGCCGTCGTCCATTAAAACCTGACAATGGACACCTCGTCGGGCATTAACCCTTACATATATTGGTCATAATGAATTAATTTGTGTCATGTTTGTAGTCAAACAGCAATAAAGTGGTTTACCGTTATTTGACAAAAATCTCATTTAGAAAGAATGATACTTTCTACAAATGTCCCACCAAAAATATGACCTGAGGTGCTTATATTTTCAGTCAGAGAAACAGAGGAAGCCATGGAAAAATCGGAGTTGTTTTAATTTATGACATGCGGAGCTATATGGATATCAGACAGTCTGGTCTAAAAAGGTTGACGTACTGACAGATCAAATAAAAACACGATTGTGATAGCCTATGATTTGTTCTTCAAGCAGTCATATTTACTATGTTTAATATGGTAATGGTTAGCGCGCATAGTCTTTTGCATCGCATATACATATTTCTGCCTTATACGGTGATCAATCCACATTTGATCACAAATAGAAGTTATTTAAAACACTTTAATGATTTTAAAGTCTTTAATACTGATGCTCTGGCATATGAAATCATCCACTGCTGCCTTCAAACTCAGGTAAACCCCGCCTCTGTTCAATACCCATCCTCAAGCCCAAGTTGGCGCGATTTGGCCACCTTTGGGCCAAACAAGGCCAAAAAACACTGGCCGTTGGCCTGATCAAGCCCTGGAAGTGACAGTGGAAACGCTTCTGGCCCTGGCACGCGCTAGCACTAGCACTAGCATACCCGCTTTTGGCCCGACAGTGGAAATGCGGCTATTATGGAGACAGTTATGATGAATGCAGCAAATCTCCGTTTATAAATATGATCAATTTCGAAGCAATGCTGTTTCAATAATAACGATGTTTAGAGATTTTCTTCTACCCTCAGTACTTAGCGCTCACAGTGTCCCCCACCTCTAATGGAAAATGCCCATTAAAACATGCAAACACAACTTGTCTGTGCTCTGTCACCCAATTAAAAGTACAAATCATTGAGTTTGTTAGAATTTAACTGCACTTTCTAGTTCAAAACACTGCTGTTTATTAATTTTTTTGCATTTTTTCTTAAAAAAATACCTAAGCAGCAAAAAAAAAAAAAAAAAAAAGAGGCAGAAAAAAAAGGTAGAAAAAATTTCCCTTTCAAAATTCCTGCAGAAATAAACATTTAAAGTTCTTTCTCATCTGGGAAAACAAAACATTTTAATGGGGATTTTTGAGAAAAATAGACTCAAGATATATTTTCTCAAAATCTGATGCAATTTCACAGCCGAGCTCATTTCTCTTTAACAGGGATGTTTATATTTCTTTACTGAAAAACAGAGACAATTAACTAAGAATTTGTATTTATTGATGTATTTTTTTCACTGTCTACATAAAAGCTGTGCTCTTTAGAGAAGTATACTTAGCATCTTTCCAAAGGTAGTGACAGAACGACCAGTGACTCGCTCTTATTCTCTCTCTCTTTGTGTGTGTGTGTTCATGTGTAGTAGGTCTGTCTCCTGACACTGTCTTTTTCATTTTCAACCCTGGCAGAGCTCACATCCCATCCCAGAGGACAGAGGAAGTCTTCAAACAGGGAAGTCAAAGAGAGAGAGAGAGAGAGAGAGAGAGAGAGAGAGCGAGAGAGAGAGAGAGAGATAGAGAGAGAGAGAGAGAGAGAGAGAGAGAGAGAGAGAGAGAGAGAGAGAGAGAGAGAGAGAGAGAGAGAGAGAGAGAGAGAAAGAGCCGTTTCCTTTTCTCAATCCCAATCACTGTTGCTTCACTGAATTTCAGTTAACTCCAACACAGCTGAGCAGTCTAAGCCCCCATTCTTCAAAACACACATACACCAGGCTATCCTCACTCGGACCAAAGTCCTAAACCTTTTCAAATGAATATTAAATGTTAGTTTTCTGGTTTCAGTTAATATCAGAAAGGGTTTGTCAGTTAGTGTTTACTGTTTAGTTAATGTACACATCTCTATTTTGTTTTTATAGCACTATATTCATAGTATATCTGCTCAGCAGCATAGTTTTTATCAGACGATAATTTTATCTAATTCTAGCTTAATGCTTGCAGTCACTTGTAGATTTACAAGTCAAAGCAAATAACTGTATAAAAAATGTTTTTATAGCACCAGAATGCTAACAATTTTTGGAAAATTGCCTATATAAAATAAAATATTGAAATCCAAAAGCAAAAAGTACATATCAATTACAAACATTTTTTTGTTGTTGTTGTTTATCTTCCTTTAGGATGTTTTTTTTCAACCACTCCTATTTGTTTTCCATTTTTTCCCCCCATTAACATATTAATTAGTTTACTTTCCAATGATAACCTAATGATGTGCGACCCTTATCACCCTAAAACCATGTCTGCACATGAGCAGATGTCCGGTGGCATCCTGACACAAGGCACATTTCTGATGGCTTTCATGACGTGTGGCCACCGGGGACCATTGGAACGCATGAGGGGGGCTCATTAAGTCAAAAGGTGGAGGGATACGTTTAAAAACTTCTAAAACTAAGAAGCAATGTGCCAAAAAGAAGTCCACAAGACATCCAGATCAAGGCGACAGAAACACTCCCCCAAAACACATATAATTATGCAGAGATAATGTTGTATCTGTTTAGGCGAAGGAAATCCACACACACACACACACACACACACACAGATGGAGGGAGAAGGACAGGGACAGAGGGGTAGAATCTCATTAGGTCTGGAAAGTGTGAGTGGTGACGACCTGACAGAATCAGATTAGTGATGCACACACTCTCTCCTCCTGTCACCCCCATCTGCTGTAGCACTGCCATAGGAGTGAAGAAGAAAAAAAAAAACCTCTCTGAACTACGTAAACGGAGTCAAATGTATCTTCAGTTAAAATCTTCAGTTACAAATGTATGCGCATACAAACATCTGGACACATTGACACTCCAAAAAAAAAAACATTCACACCTGCGTGTACGATACGCAAACGCGAAAGTTCTTTAACCAATTACACTGATCAGTCAGCAAAGTGAATTTCTGCAGTGACTGAAAGCAGCGATTGTCTCAGTTTTTAGTTTCTGGGACTTTGGTCGGCTGTCTGAAACACGTCTCTAAGCAGGTGGTCAAAGGCAGAAACTCACCGTGTCCAGCTCGCAGGGGTGCGGGGGAGCGGTAGATGGCGACGGGTGGAGGGTGGTGCCGGGCTCCTGCCGGGTAACGGTGGTGCTGGGTCTCCGAATGCGAGAACGTGGAGGACGAGAGGACGATGGGGTTATCAGGGTTTGAGCCCCATGCGGTGCCAAACACGCACCCTACAGCCAGGGGCAGCACGCGGGCAAGCCACAGGGAGCATCGGGTCTCAGAGTGGGGGCGCATGGTTATCGCCCCCTCCTCGCTGCAGGACAGCTTTCAGCGGGAGAAATGGAACGAGAAACAGGTGAGCGGGACCTGACGTCCGTTAAGACCCCATGCTAGGGAACGCATGCACTCTCGTTGATGAAAATCCAAAGCAAAATCCTCCTTTTCCCGCTGCCGAAAAATCGGTGGCCCTGGGAGAGTTGGCAAAAATAGTTATTCCTCAGTTCCAGCAGATGTTATTCATCAGCTGCTCCTCAGAGAGGCAGAATCAGTATCCCCGGTTGACCCGGCTCACCTCAGAGAGAGCGAGCCAGGGAGAGTCAACGGGTGGCGACCGGCGAACCTGCGCCACTGCTTTCGAACAGCTGTCTCACGACCACACACTCCCCAACTGAGGCAAAGAGGCGCTCACTGACTCTCTCCAGCGCTGCGTCCGCTCACACAGCTAATGAACCAAAAGTCTTGCCTGAGATCCGAGCCCCCCTCCAACACTCACTGAGTGAAACAGAGAGACGGAGCAGAGACTCTCCAGCAGAGAGGATGGAGACAGAAGCTGGCAGAGAGAGAGAGAGAGAGAGAGAGAGAGAGAGAGAGAGAGAGAGGAGCGAAGGGGGATGGATGAGGGAGGCTCGACTCAGGTGAAAGTAAGCGGAGACGATGGGATGGATGTGAAAGAGGAGGCGGGAGTTGCTCAGATGTGGGCCAGCCCTATGCAAATGGGTCCACGGCACCGAGCAAATCAGGAGGGCTGGCTGCCTCTGCAGAGGAGTGAGCTGCCTTCCAGTCACGAGGAGGAGAGAACACACCAGAGAGAGTGTGAGAGCGAGGAAAGTGAGAGAACACCGGTGAAAGCGAGAGCGATAGAATCAGATTTCTCACAGAAGGATGGTGATAAGGATGTCATCCGAGCTGAGAGATCTGCTCCATGTTTCGCTGATGGTGAGAGAGATTCATCATACGTATAACGTTTCACCAATCTTAAGCCTGATACAAACACATACAGATTCTTTGCCGAGGGAAACATAGAGCATCATATTTAGTATTAGTTGAGAACACTTGAATGCCATCATAAAGTTGCAATAGGAAACAATGGGTTTGCTTTAAACTTGAATTATCAAGCTTTGTGTTATTAAACATACATATTTTGTTTTTAAAGTATTGATTACAATTCAGCTTGTAGGTATTTTCTGCACTGGTGATAAATAATAGCTGTAAAACTTCCCCAAAAACTCATTTAGTGGGTTTAGGAGCTGACAGTATTGTACGACCATCATTGTTTGTGATAAAAAAAATTATAAAAATACACAAATAAAGCATTAATACACACCTAAAGTGCATGTTTTGCTTTTCTTGAAGTACCGTAAAACATGCAGTGAATGTCAGTAAGGGGAAAAGAAAAAAAAAAAACTGCGAAAAGAAAGAAATATGAAATTGCCCAATACATTCATTTTTAAGACAAAAATCATTTGAACATACCGTATATCATCAGTATAACTTTAAAGGGATGAATGGGCCTCCAAAAGAAACATCAACAGGCAAAAAAGTTTCAGTAATTTTTTTTGCAATATCTATTTAAAGTATAATTTCCAATCACGTCTTGTGTGGCTGTTTGTGTATATGGAAAGTTTTTGATATTGCTTTATAAAACCTTTAAGTCTGCTACCTGCCAATGCATTTTTATTCAAACTAGTAGAAATCATTTGTGGGTAACATTTTATACTTGCCAATCTTTTATCATTTGCATTAAAATGTAGATTTGATCAAGAAATAACTTTGCTGTTATATATCGATTCAAAGTTTCTGGATAATTGCGCCCATAACTGTTACGACTTATAATGCCATTTTCATACAAGTTAATTTGATTCTTTAGGGTCTAAATGAAACGTTTGTAATACACTGGCTTTTATTAAAAAAATCTCATTAGTATTGTAAGAAAACACTCATTTTTACCTGGTCAAAATCAGCTCTGTTTTCAGCATATGCCTTTAAATGATAATGAGCTTTGCTTAACTCCGCCCCTCTGTTCTGCAGGCGTTTTGACACAACGCACATGGAGTGTTGCCTTGACAACTGTTGAAGGTATATCTTGGAGAGAGAATGGCAGCGGAAGTCTCTGAGGACACATCTGTGCAACCGTATCAGTTTCCACCAGAGTCAGACCCGGAACGAGAAGACGGCCGCAAAGAAGTTCGACAATTAAGGCTCGAACAGGACGTTTCTGAATGGTTGGTTAACATAATGTCACTTTGATCTATCTCTGTGTCCTGGCAAGGTATAGGCTCATAATAACAATAATAAAAAAAATAAACAACAACAGCGAAGATGACGTATGACAAATTTCAAGCAAAGACAGTATATCTTAGTTCTGTAAAACACGATACTCCTTTTTAGGCCTTCCTGCTCCTTTAAGGTGACATATGCCCCTTTTCACATGATGTAATATAAGTCTATGGTGTCCCCAGAATATGTCTGTGAAAGTCAGCACAAAATACCCTGCCAGATCATTTATTATAGCTTGCCAAATTTGCCCCTTTTTGGGTGTGAGCAAAAGCGCTCAGTTTGTGTGTGTCCCTTTAAATGCAAATGAGCTGCTGCTCCCTGCCCTTGTTCAGAAGAGAGCCGATCCTTTACACAAGCCTCTCGTGAACCGGCAATAACAAAACATGAATAATCTCAAACATCCAAAATCTCAGAAGTCAAGTCAAGTCACCTGAATTTATTTAGCGCTTTTAACAACATAGATTGTTTCAAAGCAGCTTTACAGTGATGCCAGGAAATTACAGTAACAGATTGTTTAGGCTTTACATCAGCTCTAGAATAAAGTTATTGTCCAGCTACGTTGCAGAGATTTTTAGTTATTAACTTAGTAATTAAGTTACTTAGTTATTAGTTTTGTCACTAACACGACACCGTTCTAACAGAAAACACCTGGGCCCTCATGTATAAAACTTTGCGTAGATTTCATCCTTAAAGTGTTCGTACGCACATAAGGCAGAATTTGCGTACGCACAAAAGTTTTCAGATTTATAAAACCGTTCGTACGCCAGAACCTGCGCAGAATTCACTTTATAAATCCCAGTCAGCGGGAGATTGTGCGCACGTGCGTCTCCTCCCCGAAATAACCATATATGGAGATAACAACGCCTAGTTTAAATATGCATATACTCGTCTGCATATCATTTGCATATGATTATTCATCCACGTGATACCAAGTTTAACGGTACAAGACGTTAGGAAAATATGAAATGCGGATGTGCCGTCACATTATTACAAACATTTTTTTTAGTAGCCTATATCCTTGCCTTGTTTTTGAATGAATAAATCAAATAGTGTTAAATACATTTCAGAGAAAGTTTTTCTCAATCTTTTCCACTGGCCAAATAGTATTTGAAGAGTTCAGATGCAAAAGCCTCTAAATGCCATTTGAAATTTTCTTCTTTAATGATGATTTTTATCAAACTTGTATATTTAAGTTCAGTAATTTCACTTAAATAACAATTAATAGGTAATTATCATTGCCATTTAAGTGAAATTACTGAACTTAAACATATAAGTTTGGTAAAAATCATCATTAAAGAGGAAAATTTCAAATGGCATTTAGAGGCTTATGCATCTGAACTCTTCATTTTTAATTGATTTATATTTTAATGGAAAGAGATAGACATGGTTGTGCATTATTTGCACGAAACAGTTTTCTCAGACAATCTCTAGTTAAAACATTAAAACACAGCATGCCAGAAGAAAAGTGTTCAAAAGCAATGCATCCACAACAAATAAGTATATTTCTATTTATTGAATATATATATATACTGTATATATATATATATATATATATATATATATATATATATATATATATATATATATATATACTGTATATATTGTAACTTCTCAGTAATGATTTCATGTAGTTTAAGAGTTTAACTCCATTAATGAGAATGGCATATTTAATCTAAATGTTTATATCAGAAGTAAAACATAGTTTAAACCATTTTCTTATTTATTTAAACTGTTATTGTGAATATGGACTGTATTTATGATTTGGACTCATAATGAAGATTTACGGTTTTACTCCATCTGCCGTTAGATTATAGGCTATATTATATGTGTGTCAGTTAGTTTCACCAAACGGCCCAACGCGCGTGCTGGCACGGTCATTTAAGAAGGGATGGATGTTTGCTTCAAGTGATGATAGGTTTGTGAAATTATATTTGTATTATATTTCTGTAGATGTATAATTTTCTTTAGATTCTCTGTCTAATAGTAAGCAAAAAGACATTTGACTCCAGCTCACCATCGGTGTCGCCAAAACCCATAATCTTCTAAAAGAGTGCGTACGCACGGTCAAGAGCATCCTTACGGTGTACACTTATTTACGCCAAGTTTATTTTTTATAAATCCCGATGTGCACGTGGAAAAATGCGTACGCATATTTCTATCTCCATTTTGTGCGTACGCAACGTTTATACATGAGGCCCCTGGTCCTGGATGTTTCTGAATGTTTAGAAAAATGTTGGATTATGTAACAGACATTTTACAACTCAGTGCCTTCTAGGGTGTAACAATATACCGTGTCACAATATATCGCAATACTTAAATGCAGCAATATGTATCGTGGATAGTGACCAGATGTATTGTGTCTAGTTCACACAAAATAAAAATGACTTTGTGAGAAAGAAAAAATCAAGTTTTCAGAGTTTTAGTGTCAGTACTACATTAAACTACTATAATGTTGAATATAATAATGCAATGGGGGAATATTTGTGGGTCCTACTTTATTTTAAATATATCTAGTCAGTAATAGTGCAAGCATATTCGTCTAAAATAATTCTGTATTTTCAGTTTATTCTGGTGTCACTATTGTCCTGTGCTTTGAGTTTCCAGCAACAAATCCAGGCCTATTCATTCACACCCACAATGTAATATTAAAATTAGCATTTTAATCAGCAGTTAATTTTGTATTAACCTTTTATCACATGTATTATATTGTGAGTAAGTACCGTTTTATGTATCGAATCGTGACATGAGAGTATTCAAACAGTTATTTAATCAAAACAAATAAATAAAAGATTGATCTATACATCCCGGTGGTTGATACATCCCATCAATGTTTACTTCCTAACAGCGCACCTTCCATGGGCACAGACAAACCATTCTCTAAAGCACACTCTCTATGGGAAAATATATGAATGTGGATTCTACCAAAACGAATTGTGTAAAATTGCAAAACCGGAAACAAATCTATCTCTTCATTTCAATCTGTCACCTCTCACGCACTAAATATGGATGAACATCTTCTGTTTGGCTGCTCGTAACAAGAGATCTGAGCCTCTTTTGTGTGTGTGTGTGGCGGAGATTAGTCTTGTTTACTCATTGTGCTCATGTAACATGAGTAACAGAACCGGAGAGGAAATGAATGCAGCCCAGAGCTCCGCGGAGAGTCCAGATGAGGTCACAGCGACCCGTTCCTCAAAAACAACAACACAAACAACCGAGCGCGTCTTTAACCAATCTTCATCTTATTTTGCTCGTGTGCAGTTTAACCAAAGCTCTACACCACAACCATGGCATTTTGTTGGCACGCAAACAGATAGACCTCTCAATATAACCTTGATTGATTTCAATTACTTGAACTCATTTATTCATAATCATCACTTAATAATTGGAACGTCTCTGGTCTGTTAAACTCTGATTTTAAAATGAATTTGAGCCCAAATTCCATAAAACACCTGCAAACACTGTCAGGTTTTCACTAATTGATTAAAGACGCATGCGCATGATTACTCACTGCCCAACCATTTAAATGGTCCCGAACCTTCTTCATAATTCACATTCAGCAGTCTGGTAATGAGAAATTCATTTTGTTCACAGGAGGGATGTGGTCTGCCTTAATGAGACTGACACTCCAGGTTTGCTGCAGGCCTGTTTCACAGATACTTCAGACCAGCACAGCATTACAGGACATCTACATTACATCCTATTTTCTCCTCTTCTCTCTAACTCTCACATCACTTCTAATTCTCTCCTGATGTTTCTCCTCTCATTCTCTACTCATCTCCCCTCCCCTCATCTTTGATACCCCCCCCCCACCCTCTCTTCTCCTCACATCATGTCTGTTGTCTCCTCTCCACACATATCTCATGTAATCATATCTCTTCACACAATAAGCCCCTCCCATCAAATGCAGATGAGCCAATGGCAGTTGAATATCAGTTGAACTTGGACAACTTTAGGTTTCAGCGCCATAGTGAAACATGGGAAGATCCAAAGCTCTCATCGATTTTAAGATGTTTATGCAACAAAAATAGTAAAACGATGTGCCTGGGGTCCTTATAACACTTATTCCAGATATCCTGCGAGTATGGGCATGGCTATTCATGATTTGAATCCCCGTACTGTGTGCGCGTTTCAAAAGTGTGATAAGGTTTGCGCGAACGGACCAATTATCTGCGCAATACAACTGGAGCCCGGTTAATTGATCAACGATATGGGCGCAGTATCCTGGTTCCCCAAACTTAAGGATTAAACCCCAATCCCAATGAAGATGAAAACGTTCATTTTCTGGTTGTCATATCCTCCTTAAGTTACAATTAAAGTTAGTGAGTCCATGCTAAGGTACACACCTAAATAACTAACTGTTCTCACGTCAGGTCAGAAACACATAAACAAAGGTCTGCATTTCAGTGCTTCTCCATATTAAACTGGTCAAATTTTAGGGTGTATTCACACCTGCCTTGTTTGGTTGGATTGAATCGAACTCTAGTTCGTTTGCCACCTTGGTGCGGACCTTTTGGGCAGGTGTGAATACAGCAATCGAACTCGGGTGCGGACCAAACAACCGAACCGAGACCCAGCTGAAGAGGTATTCTCGGTACGGTTCCAAACGAACTCTGGTACGGTTCGTTTACGGTGTGAACATGAACCGACCCAATTGCAAGAAAGCACTGCGTCGAAAGAGAATATTGCGCGTCTTTCTGCGCGTCGTGTGTGAATGTCTAATCGCGCAAAGATGCAAAAAAAAATATCATTTGCAGTTCATAAAGCATTTGCAGTTCACCACCTTTTGGTGGTGGTTGACGAGTTTCCCCTTTAAAGCGAGTGCCGAGAAAAAATATATATAAATGTAATGAATTATTATTATTATTATTAATGTAAGGATAGTTACAATACAAGGATGATGATGCGTTAATTTACGTTAAACTGGACAAAATTAATCGCAAGCGTTAACATTCACAGCACTTGTTAGTACACAATAAGAATCTCATTATTTGAATGAGTGAACATAGCCCCTCTCTATGAATGAAAACTTTATACCTTCTCCGTCTTCTGCGCAGTGCCACTTGTAACGCAAAGTTGAGATGTTGCCCAGAGATAAAAAAAAACAGAAGGTGGTCGAATGAAAAGATGCACGAGAGACGAGAGTTGTCGTATTTCCCCGCGTTTATAGAGCCACTCAAACGTTACACTCGTCGTCTTCTCAAAATCCGAATTACAACTTCGTATAGATGACATTGTATCATATGATACCCATTAGTTTCTTCATATTGCGTTTGTACAGAATTAACACAAAATTAGTAAAAGAACAAATATTGCAGTATGAAATATATGGAAATATCTCCATGCTGAGCCTTTTTTGCACTTCCTGATTTCCCTTGAGAATCCTTGTCCAATGAATGGACGACCTTAGCACACGTGTGGTTTGGTTTACAAATTTTGGTTCACTTGCAAAAAGAGCAGTGTGAAAGCGAACCGTACCAAAAAAAAAAAAAATAATAATAATAATTTATTTGGTCCGGACCAAAGCAAGTGAACTATCGGACTTTCCTGGTGTGAATACACCCTTAATCTTACCCTAACCCTGCGTGAACAGTGTTGATCCTGGATGTTGTCATCTGTAACGTTTTTTTTTCCGATTGCTAAACGACAGTGAGCACAACTGGAGCTAAATGTGCAAAACTCTAACTACAGTCTGCATTACCAACAGTCATCAACAGGCACAACTCTTAACACACCGCTCAAAACAGGCTCAGTGCGCACAACAAATGCACAACCCTCACTGAGATAACACACACTGTCACTCAGAACACACTGAGAGGAAAAACACTAGCATCAAACACCAATACAAAAAATCCAAACTTTTCATCTTTACAGTTTCAACAATTTCACACTTCATACAAAGTAATATTTTCTTCAAAGAAAACAGTGACATTTGATATTTTTACATTTTTAGAACAATGCATTTGAAAATTAGCAGTTTGCTTCAATAGTCTGTAGTAATTTACAGAATTACAGTAATGAGAAAAAAGGTAGAAACTAAAAGTACATACTGTAATACTGTAACCCTGCCTCTCTCAAGCATTAGGCCACAAGTTTTTTCTGTTTTGTTTTTTCTGAAATTTATTCTGTTTTGAATGAGTGGTTCACAGTTTTGACAGCAGTGTGTTAGCATTTGAACAAAGTGCTGTAAATCCACAGTGTTGTGCAGGTTGTGGTTAAAGTCATGGGATAAGTGTGTAGAGTTTTGAAAACTGTGTTCAAGCAATGAAAAACGATCTAGAGTTTGGTCCACATGAACTGCTGCTGTGCAGACTGTAGTTAGAGTTTTGCACATGTAGCTACAGTTGTGCTCCACTGTGGTTTAGCAATCGAAAAAAAACTGTAATTGTGACGACCGCAACATGAGGCTTCTCCCGCTTGTATTGTGATCTGTAAACCCTCGCTTCCAAATTAATCTTGTTATCCACCAGATTTATTTTAAAATCGTTTATATATGCCTCCATGGCATATTTAAGTCCCACTTAAATAGTCCTTCTGTGTCCAACATTTATCAAAAACATCTTGGGACAAGGTTTTTACACAGACAGCTGTCACTGCAAAACAGTTAGCAACTCTGTTTGTTCGAGTTAGCAACAGTAACTAAGGGGGATGTGGATTGTTGACAGGTCAATTGAAGGCATTCATGAATTTTAGTCTGTTGATGGTGTAAACATACATTTGCAGTCTATTCATCTCTGTGTAAATGCCTCTCTGAATACTGCATGTATCTGCTATCTAATCCATTTGGCTTTATTTAGTAAAGTTAAAAAATAAAATAAAAAAAACAGCCATGAAAGAGAAGGTTAAATCTCCCATTGCTGCCCTTCTGTGCACTTATACGATTTCACTGCACTGCAATCATTTCTTCTTTTTCTTTTTTTTTCTTTTCTTCTTTTTTGGCAGAAGTCACAATGTTTGTAATGACATTTGTAAACAAGGCTCATTTTCTCCAGATGGCTCGTTAGGTCTTCTTGGGAACAAACAAAAACTCAATCCACAGCTGATTCCTGACTCTGAAGATAGTGTGCCATTAGTGTATTTCACCAGTGTCAGTGAAAGTCTCTCTTCCTGTTGCTCCAAGCACCGCTTTAAGGACCGGTTTTAAATAAAAATCAATCTCAGAAGAGTCTCAGAGCAAACCCATAGCCTGCCGATTGCTTTTGACTCCCATCTAAAAGTCTCTCAGCACTCAATTTGCATTCATGCACTCTAAATGACTGTCAGCATGTGAGGCGTTGTTCAATTTTGTGAGGGAAATGTGAAGCGTCTTTCATGGAGTATATCTATCTAAGGTGAAACCATTTTTTTTCTGATTTCCCCATGTCCAAATCTTACAATAAACACCCTAAACCTGTTCCAGCTGCTGGAGGACGTCTTACAGATAACACGTCTTCCAACGTCTTACAGATTTTAGCTCCAATACACATGCCTGGAAATGTCTAGTCTGAAGGTATTGATTAGCTGGTGTGTTCAGGTGTGTTTAATAATGGTTGGACTTAAACTCTGCAGAACAGGATTTGAAAAACAAACTCAATTTATAAACCAACCACCTCAACACAGCTACCACGGTTTGTTTAACTAGATTTGTCAATTTAATAGTGAATTTAGCATTATGGAATGAAAGATTGGGACAGTGTGTTGTATAAGTTCCTACTCCCCTCAACAATTTCAGAAAATCAAAGAAATATTTAGTTACAAGTGTACAAATTTGGTCAATTGCCACCAAATTCTGTAATTTAACCATGGGAAAGTATCAGCAGCAGACACACAAAAAGTTCAGCAGAACATAATTGTACAGAAAGAATAACATAAAAACAACATTGTTAAGCCAGTTTAAATAGTAGTTTAAGATCATTGTTATGTTTCAGCTAATAATCCTGCCTAATTCTGAAATGCCTGAATGAACCTAATCAACAAAGTGGGTGAAAAGACTCAATGAAATTGTAAACAAACAACCATCAAATGAACTATTAAAATTGCTCTAAAATCACTTGGGATGCTGATCAGTGATCTGGAATAGCTGGCAGAGAGATTTCTCTTTGAGCTGGTCATGCTTCACATCCGTGTTGACTTTAATATTTACAAGTACGTTAACAAAGCAAACTATTTGCAGATTTAGCAGTCATATTTGGCTTTTTAAAAATGCTTTTCCGTTAGCACT
The DNA here is from genome assembly GCF_988280905.1 of Pimephales promelas. Taxonomy (NCBI): domain Eukaryota; kingdom Metazoa; phylum Chordata; class Actinopteri; order Cypriniformes; family Leuciscidae; genus Pimephales; species Pimephales promelas. The sequence goes on from NC_142781.1 coordinate 9,420,928, forward strand.
ACGTTTCAATAGAATTACGAGAAAGAAAAAAATAAATAAAAGGAACAAAACCTCGTCGTCAGGAAGTTTGTCCATGCTGATAAATGAGCACCAAAACGCTGCCAAATTTTTAAGCCCTAAAAGGTAAAAAAACAAAAAACAAAACAAACCCTTATGTGTCCTCTGTGAAAACAGTAGTAGGCTACAGACAGGAGCAATGTAAACATCACTAGAAGGGTTCTTTTAAGTTAGCTTCAAGGCAACTATCTGCAGCGGCCACAAGCGCTGTGCACACACAAACACAACACACTTCACATCCGCACTACTAATCCTTACGGTGCAGCTCACAGCATTTTAGCTTTACTAACACACAGCCCTTTTAACTGGGAAGATGACAGCTGCAGAGAGAGAGAGAGAGAGAGGGGGGGGGCAGCAGAACAATGGGTGTTGATAAAAAGCTCCCTGTGTGACAGATCGAGCAAGAAAAATGGTATAAGAATTAGTTTGCTGATATAATAGAATTGACACTAAGAAAAGATGAGAGTCTTCTGACAGAATTCATACCGTAATCATGTTTCTGTGTGTGTGTATCTCTCATTGTTAATAGCCCGTTTTCATATGACGTCACGCAAAAAAAAAAGAAAAAAAAAAAACTTTACATGAAATGCAAATGAAGGGTAGGAAGTGATTTGCTGTATTTAGAAAGTACTAATCAAACTTAAAAATGCCTATGTTTAGCATTGTTTATGGTTACTTAAATCGATCAAACCACGTGGAGTTTTTACTGTTTACCAAAAGTTGTTGTTCAATAAGGAGGGGGGGGGGGATCTGCTGATATCTATCGCCTCGATGGCTGGAAAATCTCAATTCAGTTGAAAAATTGCTCCTATTCATAACAAGGATCACATCCAACACATGTTTGATTTTTTATTTATATCGTTCTCTTGTAAAAGCGTGTAGAGTAGTACAGTATGGACTTTCCTCCATCTCGTCTATTGCGCTCTTCACTCCCTGCCCTCCATCTGAATTCCGCGCGTCATCATAATCACGTGACTGAAACCCAGCTATATATTAACATGTAACATACAGATACAAAACCTACACACTTTTGTGCATTTGGATAGTTGCTGAAATGTAAAAATTTGGATATATTGACAATATTTAAACAAACATTACAGCTAATTACAGCTAAAGAAACAAAATATTCACAAATCTTTATATCATAAAGCAGCACATTTTCATCCCAAGACGTCATCTGACTAACTCTTTTGACCATACATCAACATCCAACATCAATTAAAGGGTGCCCTAAAACGTCAGATGTTGACGTATGTTCAAAAGCGTCAGTTAGATGACATCTTGGGATGAGAACGGGCTGCATAAAGGTATTTGTAAATTGCCCTTTTACCATCATATGAATATATTTTACACCCTTAACTCTACCCTCAAACCCAAACATAAATGAAAGAATATATAAAATGTAATGGCCAGAAATGTATAGGAAAAGTAACATTTTAGTAACAATATCAGGTAACACTTTATTTGAAGGGGTGTGCATAAGACTAACATAACACATTCATAGTTATGAATATGAAGGAAGTTTTATGCATGTTTGTGACAACTGTCATTAAGTGTCATTCACTCAGTCATGACATTTTTAATGCAAATATGACATTGTTTGAGATGTCTTTGTCATGACACCTTGACATAAACCAATACATGATAACCTGTCAGTGTCTTTGTCATGACAACTTGACATTACTAAGACAACACAACCTGTCATAAACATGGCATAGCAGATTAATTATCAAACTTAAGAAACCACCTAGCTTTACTGGTTAACATTACATTAAACTGCCAGGTGGTTGGTTTTGACATTGGCTGTCATGAAGCCATTATACCTTTTTAATGACAAATTCAATTAGTACCACTGTAGTTGAGGTCACGAAAAATATTCATCACACAGTTAATGGCCTCATGACAGCCAATGTCAAAACCAACTACATGACAGTTGAACTTAATTTAATGTCAAGTTGTCATGACAAAGACACTGACAGGTTATGATGTTATGCTTTATGTCAAGATGTCATAACAAAGACATCTGTAACAATGTCATATTTGCATTCAAAATGTCATAATTGAGTAAAAGACAGTTGTCACAAACATGCATAAATCCTCCTTCACATTCAAGACATATGTAATGTCATGGTTATGAAGGGAATATATTTTTGAGCCATAATACAATACAGCTACCTCTAAACCATAACTATTTCCAAAAAATATGCATATTTTAAAAAGAAAAAACAGACAAACAAGTAAAATCACAATAATTAATTTATAACACAAATGTCAAAAGTGGTACCAAAAGTAGTGCCAAATATCGGCCTCAGCAATATATCGGCCGAGCACTGTTACCAAGGTTTCCATTTGATGTGTAAATTGTAAAATATGATGAAAAATGAAATCATTTATTAAAAGCTAAACATACATACACAGGCTTAATATTCAAGAAGTATGATTTAACTACATCTCCACTCTGTGTGTTTGACTGTCTCAGTCTTCAGCACCACGGACAGCGCCCACCACTGCTGTGTTTACTGGCAGCACTTTTACAGTAGTCTCATGATGTGTTTGTAATAGACTGATCTAATGTTGTATGGTTTGTGAAGGAGGGTGGCCACTGTCAGATACAACACCTTGGCTAACAGTATTAAATATGAATGATTCATAAAATCAAAACTGACAGAAGCAATTGAAAGAGGAATGTGTGTTTGGAGGATTAAAAATGCATCACAGGCATCACTTATGGATGAATGCTCGCACTCCCACCTTTCAAAAAAAAAAGACTACAACAACAAACAAGAGGAGACAAATGTGGACATCATAAAGGTGTGACGACACACTCAACTGCTTGTGCGCACACATAGTGGCTATATATCCAGTAATACATTTTTATATTGGATTTCGCTAGATGTTAGTAGCCAATACTTAATGAAAAACAGGGAACTTAACATTCTCAATCTTCATTTTCCACTAATGATTTTAGCCTAAAGGAAAATGTAGGTCTTAAAAGTGCTCGAATTTTTTGCTTGATTGCTAAAACACATTTCCACTTAACCTATAGCACATTTTCCAATTGTACAAACCTCAAACTTTCAGGGGAATATCAAACATTCAACTCAAAACTGTATCATTTATAATCTAATTCAGACTTTGACTTCAACTCACTAATAAATCCATCAAATACACACTGAACGCTCAATAAAACCACATCAATCACTATAATGAACAAGCTTTTTCTTTCTTTCGAAGCAACAGCATAACACTAGTGCAATCTAACTGAGTATGCAGAACACAGCAATACTATTGTACAGTACCACATTGTTTTCAGAGAATTAAACATTTGTGATATTGTAAATTGGCTATAACTACAAACATACGGATGCGACTTAAAGGAGTAGTTCAAAAAAAAAAAAAAAAAAAACTTTTGCTGATAATTTACTCACCCTCATGTCATCCAAGATGCCCATGTCTTTCTTTCTTCAGTCGAAAAGAAATTAAGGTTTTTGATGAAAACATTCCAGGATTTTTCTCCATATAATGCACTTTACTGGTAGCCAAACGGTTCAAGGTCCAAAAGACAACAAACTGAAAACTGTTCAAAGAGCTTTAAATGATTCCAGGCGATGAATAAGGGTCTTAGCGAAACGATCGCTCATTTCAAAAAATAACAAAATTTACGTTTTATATGCTCAAATGGTCACCATGACTCTCCTGTTCGAACTCGTATATCAAAATGAACAAATCTTTTTTCAAATCGAAAAAGATTCGTTCAGTTTTGAACAGGAGAGTAACAAACGCGCATCACAGAAAATATGATCCTTTAAATATGAATATTTTTCTTACACCAACTCATCGCTTCACTTCAGAAGACATTTATTAAGATGTGTGGAGCACTTTTATGATGGATAGATGAACTTTTATGGACTTATAAACATTTTTGGGTGAACTATCCCTTTAATGCAGCTCTGAATCGCGTCAGAGGATTACATTGTAGTTCGGAGCATTTGAAGGCAAACCATTTCTTTTTCATTAAATTTCACCGGCATGCAAGTAAACATTGGATTTGATGGGTAAATACAATGGATAAAAATAATTCAGGCAAGCAAAGCAAAACTTCATGTAGTGTAACACATTTCACACATTAAGCCACCAATACATATATATTAGTAGCCATCAAAATCACAATGCACATTGATAAAGTGTATGTATATATCATTTCTGTGAGATGATTCATACCACCCAGCACAATAGAACTTAGGCAGTGAAATGTGAGCGGCTCCAGGCATCATTCCAGCGCAGAGCAGAGATTTGAATCGATTGTGCCACCATCCACAGGCTGTCTAGCGACTGTGAATGCACAGCTGTCTCTATTCAGGGCCATTACATCACAAACAGCTCTCTGGAAAATAACCAGCCCCACAAGGGCCATAGTGGGGTCTCAAATGGGTTCGCATTTATTTTGCCTATTGTGTAAATGTAGCACATACGTGTCTCCACTGGACTGGTAATGACTCTACAGTCATGGATGGAGAGCTTTAAACAGGCAAGAGCAGTGAACAACAGTCAGCCTTTGTGGAGAAGGGAGGAACTGTGCTTCGGTATGCCTGCAGCACTAACACTACATCATAGCTGTTGCACGTCCTCATTAGACATTCTCTCTGTAGATCACGACACGTGCCTTTTTATTAACTGATTGCGTAATTGTTGAGGAGTGATTTCCAGATGTTTGCTGGTAGTTTGTTTTAAGCTAACAAGCCTTGTTTTTTTTTGTTTTTTTATAGGGGCTAAACGGCTAAATGCTATTGTGTTTTGATATTGTTTCCCAGTAAAAAAAAAATCAGAAACAAGATATATTTACTTTTAAGACTTTAAGGGTCAGGTTTACTAACAGCTTGCATTAGCTCAAACAGCCTTATGGCGTAAAAAAAATGCAGTCAAGTTTTACTACCAACTTGCAATAAAAAAATGAGCGCTGAAAGGACAGTTATTCTTGTATTTCTTTTTTTTAAGCATCCACTTTTTTTTTTTTTTTTTTTTTGACAAGCTTTAGAAGAAGATTACAGGCCCCACGCTTCAAATCAGAATTAAGCTGGTGATAAACTGTATATAACTATATAATCAGCAAAATATGGAAAAATGAAAGCACACGGTTCGTGTTCATCAAAATGGTGAACTGTCATAGTGTAAATAATCCAAAAATGCTTTTATATTCCAAAGAAAGATGTAATTATCTGAATTTCCTTCAGACATCTTGACGTGAATGAGAACCAAAGCATGTCCAAATCAAATCAAGCCCGAAATAGAGTCTTTTATGAACACCCACATTAATTCAGTGAGCACATGAGACACACGTCCACACTGCAGGAAACCCCCTGCTAGGTTTTGTCTCTCGTAATCTCACCCCCCATGTCCAGAGGTTTCCTTTCCCAACAGATTCCTGCTGTTGACACCTCTTTCTCAATCAGACTGCTGTGATTTATGCATTGTGCGTGCTGTATAGACTATAGTTCTCAAGGGTGAAAGTTTCTGTGGCTCATTTGCACCAGATCCCTGATATGGAGCTCCACAGGTGAATGGGAAAGAGAGCTGTTGATGAGACGAAGATATAACCACCGGCTGTGCTTGGTCTTGACACACGGCAGGCTGACAGTCGTCGCCTTTGTTCGAACCTTTAATTGAGCTCTCTGAATCATGTGCAACTGCATCCACCTGTGAGTACTGTAACAATCAACGTCATCAACATGCAAGATTCTAGATTACCTATTAATAACCTGTCAACCTTGTTTTACTTGCAGTCAGGTTTTTCTGGTTACCTTACATTTAGCTATTTTTGTCTGTCCAAGGCAAGGCAACCATTCATGATGAGAAAACTATCCCCAGAGTTGGGCAGTTTATTAAATATTCACAATATTTGAAGTACATTTTTTTTAAGTAATATTGTGAATATTCAAAAATGTTGATAAGTCCAATGCATCGAATTTAACAATCATTGTATGTTTTTTGTAAAAAGTACATGCCAGTAAATACTGCTGTTTATTACTATGTATTTTCATATTGTTTTATATAGTTGAAACATTACTTAGGATTATTTTCATTAAGTTTTATGAAGTAATGACAAAAGAAAACCCGCCAAATAGAGCAAATTCACTCTGAAACATGCAGTGTGTCAGACTATATATTTATTTAGTTAAATCACATCCTTTAAGATTTCAGAATCGCACCAATTGGAGATTAAAAACCGTTTGTATACCAAACCATGCAGATTTTTACCCGCATTTGGCACTTGGTGAGTTATTATTTTGGACCCTTGCTGAGATGGTAAGGATGTCCCGCACATAGGGATGGGGCCGATCCGATCCAGTATCGGTATCGGGACCGATACCAGCGTAATTCACGTATCGGATTTTTCCGATCCAACCTGCGGAGAAATCCGATATTTATGATCCATGTCTGCGCTTTAACGTTGGCTGCTGAAATGACTCCAAAAGGGATTCCCCGGGGCTGCTAGTCTGCTAGCTGGCTGCAAACTGTGGAATGGTTATCCTGAACGGAGGTGCAGCTCAATCATAGACTGTAAAAAATAGGGCTCAATGAGACACACAGATGCCCGCTCAAGAAATCCATTCCGCAGTTTGCAGCCAGCTAGCAGGATAGCATGTTCGCTGTGTGGAAATCCTATGGTGGAAATACTTCACACTGGAAACACCGCAGCAGAGCAAGACAGCAAAATGCAATGTTTGCAAAGCCGTATAAATTAAACTATTTGTCTGTGATGCATGTTTGCAATTCGCAGTCCAGAAGAGAAAGAGAGAGAGATCTCTCACGCGGTGCCACAGCACGCACCACACGACAGCCCTGCTTAATGAGTGACGACAGAGAAAACATAGCCTGGTTACACTTTAGATCTGTGATATTAGTCTGATTTCCAAAGATTAAAGAATATACTGAGGTAAAAAAAAAAAAAAAAACATTAAACAATAGCCGCATTCTGTGTAGCCAACTTCCTTCCCATCGCGGCGGTGCACTGTGTCATTTCTCCGTAAAACTCAAACTTTAAGACAGAATCAGCACGATCGGTAATTGTTGTAAAATGCCGTCTCTGCTGTTGCTAAATTGCGGGACACTTTTAATAATAAAAAGAGCTATTAAAAGCACAAAATTTGCGCAAGAGGGCGGCGCGCGCTCCGAAACAGACAAGCAAATTATACTTTGGGCTTCATATGCGCGTCTAAACGATCAAATGTAGCCTGCACAAAAATGTCAAAACGACCGGCTTGGAGATTATCACTTAACTACGTTCATTTTAGACATAAACGGTTTATGGAAATAGTTGGGAGAAAATATGGTGCATCAGTAGACTATGAAATCCGCACTAGTTCTTAAAGGGGCAGCAGTATAAAAGTGACGATTGCGACATTACTGAGAATAAAACAACCAAAGGCAAAGAGAAAATCACTCACAGCTCTTGAATGAATAACTTCAGCTTTAATAAGCATAAATCTATCTATGATAAACTTTGCAGTGCTATTTTACTTTTGATTACTTTATTATAATTCTTTTTAGACGATATACCTGAATAATGTTAGTAGACCTTCGTCACCTTCCTGAAATTAAAGCACTGTGTAGGCCTGTATAATGCGTATATCTTTGTTTAATTGTCTATCTATTGTTTAATATATCTATTATATATATATATATATACATATATATATATATATATATATATATATATATATATATATATATATATATATATATATATATATATATATATTGACATAGGCTACATACGTACGTATCATGCTTGTAGAGAGGTGTTTATTTCAGCATCATATAAAATCAACAATAATGATAAATAATGTTAAAGCAAACACAGGTCTGGTATCGGAAAAGTATCGGTATCGGCCGATATCCAAAGTCAGGTATCGGGATCGGATCGGAAGTGAAAAAATGTGGATCGGTGCATCCCTACCCGCACACAGATCCTAGAAATATATATTTGAGAAAGCAACATTTTGTCAAGTCAAGTCTTGTCAGCTTTATTTATATAGCGCTTTTAAAATACAGATTGATTTAAAATAGCTTTACAGAGATAACAGGAAAATAATGCAAACAATATTGTTTTAGCTGTACAACAGATCTAGAAGAAAGTCATTGTCCAGTTTAAGTAAGTTCAGAGTTGATTCATTTCTGTTGTAAACGTCATTAGTTATAAATTTAGTCAGTTTTCAACTTTAAAATAGATTTCAAAGTGCAAGGTTTTGAAAATGAGTTTTGAAAACAATACCATTATGATATCCATGTAAACTTCAAAAACGTGAATTTGTGAAACTGGTGATGCACTATATGCATGTCAATAGGCATGCACATTTGAATGTCTTTCTTTACAAAGTGGCATTGCCAATTAATTGTCTGTCATGGATAAAACAGCATTTTTAATCGTTTTTGTGAATCCATGTGAACTGTAATCATTTTGATTACGTTTTCATCTGTACAAAAAAAAACGTTTCCGTTTTTTTTAACATAATTTCTAGGGTTGGGTATCGAGAATCGAGTATCGATTGGAACCGAGACTAACTTTTCGTTTTTCCCGGAATCGTTCAAAAGTTAAAATTTTGATTTTTAGTTTCGATATTCACAGTCCGCCGAGCGGAAGAAGAAACCGCTGAAAAACACCAACGAAGAAGCATCTACCGGAAGTGTTGGCATAACCACGAGAGTCGAACATGAGTACCTTACGTCGGCGATCCAAAGTGTGGCTTCACTTTTCTAAAAATAACGAAATCTCGGCAAAATGCAAAATTTGTGACAAAAGGAGTATTTTTACAGAAGGAGTATTTCCTTAGGGCGTTGGTTAGCAAGGTTAGCTAAACTTTTTTGACCCTCCCTTTTAAAAGAATCAGAATCGAGAATCGTTAGGAACCGGAATCGAAACAAGGAATCGCAATCGGAATCAGAATCGTTCAAATTCAAATGATACCCAACCCTAATCATTTCAGTACATCACATTTTACTATAGCCAATTTTGTGGTTTGTTTAGTAATTGATAATTTAGTAAATGGCCATTTTGCAATTCATCTGTATACACTCACCTAAATGATTATTCAAAACACCTGTTAAATTTCTCTTTAATGCAATTATCTAATCAACCAATTATATGGCAGTTTCTTCAATGCATTTAGGGGTGTGGTTCTGGTCAAGACAATCTCCTGAACTCCAAACTGAATGTCAGAATGGGAAAGAAAGGTAATTTAAACAATTTTGAGCGTGGCATGGTTGTTGGTGCCAGACGGGCTGGTTTGAGTATTTCACAATCTGCTCAGTTACAGGGATTTTCACGCACAACCATTTCTAGCGTTTACAAAGAATAGTGTGAAAAGGGAAAAACATCCAGTGTGCGGTAGTCCTGTGGGCGAAAATGCCTTGTTGATGCTAGAGGTCAGAGGAGAATGGGCCGACTGATTCAAGCTGATAGAAGATCAACTTTGATTGAAATAACCACTCGTTACAACCGAGGTATGCAGCAAAGCATTTGTGAAGCCACAACACGCACAACCTTGAGGCGGATGGGCTACAACAGCAGAACACCCCACTGGGCACCATTCAACTCCACTACAAATAAGAAAAAGAGACTACAATTTGCAAGAGCTTCAGATGGTAGAGTCAGAATTTGGCGTAAACAGAACGAGAACATGGATCCATCATGCTTTGTTACCACTGTGCAGGCTGGTGGTGGTGGTGTAATGGTGTACAGAATGTTTTCTTGGCACACTTTAGGCCCCTTAGTGCCAATTTAGCATCGTTTAAATGCCACGGCCTACATGAGCATTGTTTCTGATCATGTCCATCCCTTTATGGCAACTATGTACCCATCCTCTGATGTCACAAAGCTCAAATCATTTCAAATTGGTTTCTTAAACAAGAAAATGAGTTCACCGTACTAAAATGTTCCCCACAGTCAGATCTCAACCCAATAGAGCATCTTTGGGATGTGGTGGAACAGGAGCTTCGCGCCCTGGATGTGCATCCCAAATCTCTATCAACTGCAAGATGTTATCCCATCAATATGGCCCAACATTTCTAAAGAATGCTTTCAGCACCTTGTTGAATCAATGGCACAAAGAATTAAGGCAGTTCTGAAGGCGAAACGGGGTCAAACACAGTATTAGTATGGTGTTCCTAATAATCCTTTAGGTGAGTGTATACTGTATGTCACCCAATGCTCACAATACTGTCTCAGTTCCATATCAGATTTTACAACATAAACTGTTTGAGCTTTTAATAATTGGTGATATAATGGCATTTCAAATCCCTAATCTGAAAGTTGCAGTGAAGGATCAGGCTGAGAATGCAGCAGCTGGACACAGAAACACCGGCCAAAGCTTGAGTGTGGTAATTACCCACATTTACTTCCCTGCTGCACACAAGCTTGGACCTGGGTCAAGTCTGACTTGCACTTCACTGGAGGAAAATTACCTCTCGTTAGACTGTAAATCGCTCAATGTTAGATCTTAGTGTTTGTTCAGACTGTGTCGGATAGGAGAGAGTGCCAGCTTTACTTTTCAAAGCCTTCTTCAGATGCAGAAGAGATGCATGGCCAATACAACTACCAACCACCTTCAGAGATACAACAATATACTGTGTGAAAGATATCCATTTTTGAAAGATAAAGGCATCCGACACTATTACCACTTGTTTAAAGTTGAAGGGCTTGTCAAACGTCTCTGTAATCTATCCCACATTTATGACAAAAAAAAAACAATCTTAGTTAAGATCCCCTCTGTGTTTCTATGTTTAACATCAATGGCTGATGCTATCAGGGAGGGACTGGTTTGGAAGACACCAACTCAGTGTGGCAGCTGGCACTTGCCGCAGGCAACTCCATCCTCATTCACATGCAATATTACGGCATGGCGTTGGTACAGAAGAAGTGCAAATTGAAAAGGCACAATTTGCTTTCAGTGATTCAAAGGTTTCTTGTGATTACCTCAACCAGAGATCATTTTGGTGGTGAGAGAACTGTCACAGTTTTTGACGTTGAATCTCTGAGAATGGTTAGTGCAGAGTGAATCACAGTTATTAGTCCTCAGACTCATTATCATTTATCTTTTGTGCATAAAAAAAAGATCTTCGTTTTTTGTCTGTTCCAGGAAAAATGCACTTAGCCCTCTTAAATTGTTTGAGAGTAATGAGCAATGACTCTAAAAGCGCAGGTCACTGATTATGTTACATGTTGTAAATGAACAAGTCACTCCCTTCTTTACCCTTTTGAAAAATATTGAATGTAAAGGTGTCTTCAATTCCCAATGGCACCTTGAACACGTCATCTTCTGACAGTGTTCTGAATGTTTACCTGCGCTGTCTCAGTTTGGAGCAGTAGGTGGTTTGTGAGGTGGTGTGGGGGACCCTGCATCGCTGACATTTTGCATGCAGATGCCTCATGCATATGGAAAGAAGAGTAATTATGGGCTTTTATCGACCTACGTGGGCGATGCTTTCAGCCTCTCTCTTTTGGTTAGGGAAAGGAAGGTGACAACTAACACTGGCTAATGCAAATATTAAACAGATCTCAATGGTCTACTCAAAAAAAAAAAAAAAAAAACAATCGCCCGCCCGCCCGGCCCTCTTTCGTGTCAGGTGGCTTCCATCAAGCATTTGATGCCTTTGAAAGCGGAAAGCCATTCCTCATCCCTGGAAATCCTGTAGAATAATCCCATCACAAAAGACCCACCAGAAATAGAGATAAAATAAACAAAGCACACATTTTGTGATATGCTTGATGGCGGGGATGAAGGGTCATTGCAGGGTACGCCATCATCATCCAGGCTTTCTGCATACTCCAAATCTATTACTGGAGAATGGGTGCATATGGGAGTATACAGGGTGGTCAATAATTGAACAGAGTTTGTAAAATGAAGTGAAGAGACTTGCAGGGCTGAGTGCATTCCCTGGTGGTGCCCATCCACAGCATCAAGTTCAGGCCGGAACATCCGCCAACGACCCTTTCACATTTTATGAGCTTACCACAGAGTTGGGCTTTTAAAACGACACTGGCATCGTTTTACCTGAGACGAAGGCCTGTTTGAGTGCATGAAGAAGTCCGTCGCACTGAGAGATTGAGAGAAACTGAATTTTTTGAAAGTTAATGGTAAATTTAGCAAGTAAAGGCATAGCTTATCGCCCAAAGCTAACAAGGTCTGACCTGAGAACTCATAAAAAGGCTGGAAAAAGGCTTGAGAAAAATAATGGATGTGAATGTCTCTGCAGTCGTGCCATGGGCTCGGAATATATAAAAAAAAGCATGTGCCTCACAACAGGCGGTTTATTCTCAGTTCGAACAGCAGACTAGGGCCTATGGAAGGTGTTATTATGCTTCTGCACTTATTATTACGAGAACTCTTTTGAAATCTACAGAATGCTTTCAACTTTGTCATTTGATTTAGTCTTTTCATTGGCAGTCAAGGCCGGTGGCAGGTGCAGTAAAGAAACTTTGTGATCCATGCAATAGTTTGGATAAATACAAGGATGTGTTGATTTGTAGACCCCTGTATGTAGTCATTTAATCTAACTATGCCATATTAGTTTGCTTTTATCCAAAGTGACCTCCAGTACTGAGGTTCAGGTGGCTTGGAGTAAGCTAAGGTTAGACGTCTTGCTCAAGGGCACAGTGATGTTTCATGGCTGACTCCTTATACAGTATAATGCAGCCTTTTTGTCTTGTACCCAACGGTTCCATCAGTAAGTCTCAAATTCCACTTCATCGACCATACCAGAAATGTGATCTGATAGTATACTGGTTAAGCCATAATTTAGCTTGTTCATTAATATTCTTTAAGTGGACATTTGTTTTGTATTTTTTTCACTTGAAATTAGTTTCCTTTTATGAAGGATTTCAAAATCTACCAGCACACTCAATGTTTTTACCAGCCACTTTCTTGTTTTTAACCGACAATGTGTAACTACAGCGCAGTCTCATCCCAAGACGTCATATAACTGACGTCTAAACATCGGTAGATGACGTTATCGGATCCTAACTCTACCCCAGACCTAAACCTAACCCTAAACCTACCCCGTCACCTAACTGACGTTAAAGGTAAAAAGCGTCAGTTGTATGACGGCCCGGAATCGTCATCTACCGGCGTTTAAGGGGGCCCTAAAAAGGCGGACATTGACGTATGGTCAAAAGACGTCCCAAGACGTCAGTTATATGAATTCTTGGGATGAGACTGTGTTAGTAACTACTGCATTTGACAATTAATTCTACAAGATCTACAATACTTAACCAGTTTATTTATTCTCAAGTCTCAATGAAATACTGACATTTTCTCTTTCTCTCTTATACACACACAAACCATGAACTGATATATATATATATATTTCGTTAAATTAGTAGGGCAGATTAAACAAAAAAACTGAACCGATGCTGAACCCACACTCTATGCTGGAGGTTGCTCTCTCAGCGAGAGTACCTTAAAACTTCAAATAATAGCCAAGTCCTAAATAGACGCCTGTCTCTTTTACATGCCTGGTGTAGCGACAGGTTTGGGTAAATAAAGGCTTTTTTAGTTTCGGGTTGTATTGGTGAGTGATGTAGAATAGAATGACTGGTGCGCTTGACAGGGCAGAGCAGAGCAGCGCAAGAGAGAGAGAGCCCCGGCCCGAGTGCGCGCACTCTCACATCTTCAAACAACACGAGCGCTGTCTTGCTCCCTCTCCCTCGCGCATATTACACAAAATCAATTGACACGATAGTAAAAGGTTGGAAGACCGCAGTTTCACGTGGAGCAAAATCACGTGGGGATTATTAGTGATTAGAGACTCCAGGAACAATATCTGAACACTAAAATATCTAGTCTGTCTCAAATACAAGCCGGTGCCGTTCGACGATTTGGGAAAATTAAAGCCCGGGCTATTATTTGAAGTTTTGCGGTATGCCTGTTCTGTCATATTTACATCATGCGCTCGCGGCTAGCTCCGCACCTCTCACGCTCAAGTCTCGACGGAAGAAGCGCACGGGTAGATGTTCGCGCGGCTATAGCTCTTTACAACACAAGAGAGCTACCCCGCCCTAAAAATACACCATGCGCTCGCGACTAGCTGTCCCTCTGGACGGCAAACCGCCTCTCGCGTTACCACGTTTTCTTCCCTCATCAAGCCTCGACGGAGGAAGCACACGGGTGTTGAAGGTGTGCCTCCTCTAAAAGCGTCCGCCATCCGGGTGAAACAGTATGCTATTTTTATTTACCCGCCACAACACAAAATCACCCGCATTTGGCTGGTGGCAGGTGATAATGACCAGAGGCATATTAAAAAGAGGACAAATTAACTAACTGATTACAGTGTCAATTGTGATAGCTCCTGTTGCGTGTCCTCAATCTGGCAACCCGTGTGAGCGTCAAATCTGAGGAGTGTGGGTTGGCTGGGACAACCCTCTCCAATATTTTGAATTTAGACAACAGTACCCATTTCAACCACTAGCTGTCAATAATAAATACTGCTGCTTTAAGTAAAGCCCAGGGAATAACTCCTGATTGAAAATCACTGCCAAAGTACACAAATAAGCAACCTTTTAGTAACAGTAAGCTTGAACCAAAGTACCACCTACTACACCATACATAAAACAACCAGAACACATCAGTGACATGATACTGATTAATCTCCACCAAGCATATGATGATCAGTTTTCACATGAACTGCATTATACCTTCATATACATCATGAATGTGTTGGCGGAAAGCAGTATGACACATCTAACAAGGCAATTCACATGTCAACCCACTGGCTTCACTCTGAAACTGCTGGTGGATAGCATTTAGCACACAGACTGAACTACTGAGCCATTGTGTTCGTCTTCTGAAATGACTTTCTTTTTCAGCTAAGTAGGCTGCAAAGATTATTGGATTATGTTAACCAATTAGCTCGTGACTTTTTTTCATGACTCCATTCTGGTATGTGACACCAACTTTTAACAAAGTAATGTATTTCCAACAAATACAGATTTTTGTGTCTGTAGTATGCTTAACATTCACTGACATCTCTTGTTCAAGTTTGTAGACAGTCTTTTTGACTGATGTCCCCTGACATCAAACGCAGCATTTGTGCTGCAAACAAGGGCTTACGGCAGACTATAACCACTCCACGAGCCCTGACAGCATTCAGACTTCCATTTCCTTTTCTGTCTTTCGGCTTTGTATTAAGATGAAGCCTTGAGCCATTCTGCTCCATTGTTAGACTCCAGCTATGAACCTAAACGAGGAAATCAATAGCGTATTGAGCGAGGTCACTCTCCGCCCACCCGCACGCCCAGATAAAGGCCAGGGGTCTCGAGACCTGCAGAGAATCAAAATTCAGCCTGACATGACTGCTGCTTGCTGACATAACGGCCATCATCCTGAACAGCACGAGGCAATTCTGACAATAATAATGTTTTCTGCTGATGCTTATAAAAGATCAGAGGGTTTACGACTGAAATCCATTTCACAACACCAAACGCCTGTGAGGAAAACTCAGAAGGTCACAAAACACTGTCAGTGTTAAAATCTATCTATCCATCTTTCTATTTTTATGACAGCTAAATTATGACAACAGTCCCTGACAAGCAATATCATACACTCTGGTCTCATAAAATAACTCACTTTACGTATTTATGTGGCAAGTGGGTGTGCACTAAACAAAATAAGCAGCTGCTCATTGGCCACGTACACACTGTAAAATTTCAGGAGTGACAACCGCATTTAAAATATGGGAGCGAATCCTTGAGCCATTTTATGTGTACGGAACATAACTCAACCTTGAAATTGAGATGATGCATGATCTGGCATCTCGTGCATTTGGCATCCATTATTTTTGACCAAAGTCATATTTCAGCAACCGAAGACTTGCAATATTCTGCGATTTTAACTATTGGCAGAGACAGTGTGTTTGTTTATGTTTGGAAGGCTGCTTGCCATGTCCACTTATTATAAGCAAGTGTTGTTGTTTGGGTTTGGCTCATAAAGTGATCAAGTTTTTGGAGATGATACATTAGACAGGTGCTTTTTCCAAGATAAAGTGTTTGGATTTAAGTTCATTACGGGTTTGTCCATATTTTTTATTATATATATTTTTTTTCTTTCTGGGAAGATCTGGCAACAACAACGAGTCAAGATGTACCTCATTCCCTCTGATATTTTGTTATCAAGCTTTCTAGCTGTTCAGTTAGGTTCTGTACACACTGCGTAGAATTTCTGTAAATTCTATTGTCACTATCTGCCTTTTTCAGGAGTTAATTATGGTTGTAGAATACGGTTGTTGTCACTCCCATAAATGTCAGGATAAGGCACTAAGAGGTGAACTGACAACCAAATTTAGCTGCAATGTGCACAATGGGCCATTATCATAAAACAAACTCTTTCACTCATTTGAGTTGATTTTTTTATTTTTTATTTTTACATTAATGACCAACTGACTGTATCCATTACATGACATCTAAATGCCCTTTTAGTATGTAAAAACTGAAAGGGACTTTTACTACTTTTTCCTACACAAAGCAGCATAGATTGGTAATATTGGTCTCAGAAGAAATTTCATCACTGCTACAAACTACAGTGTCTGCTAGACTGATATGAGCAGCAAAATACGCCACATGACTCAAAGGGGCTTTATAGGTGCTATAAAAGCAGGGCACAGAATAACTAAAAATGGCATGTGATGTCCTTGATTCCTGTAGAATTGCCTCACAGCTGGGAACTGATTAGATGTGGATATTTTACAGTTGTTCCTTCCTCTCTATAAGATTTATGTATGTATTAGGAGTGTAACGGTACACAGAAGTCACGGGTCGGTACATAGCTCTGTTTTGGGGTCACGGTTCCGTACGGTTCCAGTACGATAGGAAATATGGTCACTTTAGTTTAGGGTCCAATTCTCACTATTAACTAACTATTAA
Organism: Pimephales promelas; assembly: GCF_988280905.1. NCBI lineage: Eukaryota > Metazoa > Chordata > Actinopteri > Cypriniformes > Leuciscidae > Pimephales > Pimephales promelas. The sequence continues at coordinate 9,437,897 of NC_142781.1, forward strand.
CTATGACGTTAGCCTCCATAAACCACTAATTACTGTTTTTGTAGTAAGTAAAGTAGTTTTTAAAGTGTAGGTATTGGGTAGGATTCAGGGATGTAGAAAATAGTCGATATCAGTCAAATAAACAGCCAATATACTAGTAATAAGCATGCTAATAAGCAACTAGTTCACAGTGAGAATTGGACCATAAACAAATTATTTAAAATGCTAGGTTTATTTTATTTTGAACAGACAGTAGTGCAAATCACAGTTTGTTCCACCTAGTGGCATTTAGTGTCCCCTAGATGGTGCAGTATAGACTGCTTTACTATGCCTAGTATTAAGCACTAAGCAAATGCACTCTTGCATGGCTATTTAAAAAACAAAAAAAAGATATTTAGTCACAATCAGCTACAAAACTGAAAAGCATCTTATGTTAAAAAAGTCGAAAATAAATACAATAATGAAAAATAAAACTTGAGCATTAGGAGTGTTACAGTTTGCTCCACTTAAACATTCAATGTGTCTGTATTCAACATCTGATTGCATGCACCAAACCGTGACGGTTTGGGACTAATACATGTACCGTTACACCCCTAAAGCTAATATATGAAAATCCTGAATTAATTCTCTTCAGAAGACTTGTATTAGGCAGCTTAATTTATATAGATTACTTTTACAATGTCTAAAATGTTTAGGTGCAATGGATTTTCAAATCACTCAGGTTTCATTAAAAAATATCTTCGTTTGTGGTTTTTGTGATGATGAACGACATTGGAATGACATAAGGGTGAGTAATTGATGATAAACTGTTCAGTTTTGGGTGAACTATCTCTTTCATTTGTTCTGTAAAGCCTGATGTACACTGCAGTTTTTCTGACTATTACAAATGTTGCTTCTTGCTTGTCATATTATACAATAAGAGCCCGCTGAGATCTTTGAATTAAAATGTGCGCCAAATGCAGGACCGTTTTCTGGGTTGGGAAATGTTTTTGAGGTACGGTCACAAAGTAGGAGTCCTAGAAGAGACCCTGAAAGGAAAGAGGGGTCGACCGCTGATCATCTATCGATCTGGAGATGGAGGCTGCAAAGTGTGTCCAGACAGACAGAAGGAATAAATAGCCCAGACAGAAAATGGAAGTCAAATTAAAGATTTCCCGTCCATGAAATGAACAAGCTCTTGCCATGTCAATAAAGTCGCTCATGTGGATCTCACAGAGGCACATTGTGGCAGGAGGAATTATGGGCAGTCGAGACGATAATGCTGACATTGATGGCATTATCGTCAACACCCTCATTGTTGGGACTCACACCAGATCTATGACACATAAATAAGGGAGAGTGCGCCATTAAAGTCACGCAGCGCACGCATCCCAAATTACAGTCAAGTAGTGTAAACGGAGCCATCCCTCAAGAAGAACCGACACAAGTCCAAAGATTCTGCTGGGACACTGTACTTACACAGCCCGGAGAAAAAAATCAGGATCCATGTGGCAGCTGTTCAGTTGGAGAGATGGAACGACCTGACCTTTTCATATACTGCCAGCGTCCTCACGGATATATTCCAACGTAATAGACGCTCATAAAAACATGTATGTTGGTTCTTGTGTATTCTTTCAATAATGTATGAGTGAAGCCATACAAATAGACATGGAAGTATTACAAGATCTGGTGAATGGCCCAGGTCTAATGCATGTGATGGCAGTGAGAGGGAAGCACATGGCACTGCAGTGAGCGGCTCTCAAACAAATGGACTTTGGGGAAATAAAGAATGTTTGTCTTCTGTTCTACATGAGTGATCGGAGGTTCAGCAAGAGCATACTGAGAAAGCAAACACTCATATATACACAAACACAAACAGAGGACCTTTGTCAAATGAAAAGAGATGATGGGAAAGGGAACAGTGTTGGCCATAGGGCTCTTCAGAGTTCATTAGAACGCACTTCTCTCTTTGCTATTGTTTCTGCAATTTCACTGCCAATATCAACATGCCCTTTAAGGCGGCTTTCCACTGCACACAACATTTGGATGCGACTGTTGGGATTCGCCCCCTAGTGGCAGTCATTATGAACTTTTGATATGATCTTGCGTGAGTTAAAGGAGTAGTTCACTTTTGAAAAAAAAAAAAAAAAAAAAAAAAAAACGTTTGCTGATAATTTACTCACCACCATGTCATCCAAGATATCCATGTCATTCTTTCTTTGAAAATAATGAAAGAAAAGAAAGAAATTAAGTTTTTTGATGAAAACATTCCAGCATTTTTCTCTATATAATGCACTTCAAAGGTCCAAAAGAGAGTTTCAGTGCAAACTGTTCAAAGGGATTTAAACGATTACAGACAATGAATAAGCGTCTTATCAAGCGAAACAATCGCTCATTTAATAAAAAATAACAAAGTTTAAGTTTTAGAAGCTCAAATTGTCGCCTTGCTCTGTTCTGTGATGCACGTTCGTGACTCTCCTGTTCGAACTCGTTCATCAAAATGAACGAATCTTTTTCAGAGTCATTTGGTTCATTCAACGAATGAATTGATTCAGAAAAGAATTCGTTCATTTTGATGAACGAGTTCGAACAGGAGAGTCACGAACGCGCATCGCAAGTACAGAGCAAGGCGAGCATTTGATCTTATAAATTTGACCCTTATTCATCGTCTGGAATCGTTTAAAGCTCTTTGAACAGTTTGCAGTTTGCACTGAAACTGTCTTTTGGACCTTGAACCGTTTGGTTCCCATTGAAGTGCATTATATGGAGAAAAATCCTGGAATGTTTTCATCAAAAACCTTATTTTCTTTTCGACCGAAGAAAGAAAGACATGGACATCTTGGATGAAATGGGGGTGAGTAAATTATCAGCAATTTTTTTTTTTTTTTTAAAGTGAACTACTCCTTTAAGGCACATCTCTTGAACTAACCAGTAATTCTCGATCACGGTAGCATTTTTCCCACACTTTTTTTTTTTTTTTAGTCTCTTCTTTTTTATTTTTGCGCCTCCACTAAAGGAATGCAAAAGTGAGAGCACTAAGTTTCACCATGGTGGAATGAATACATGTATGCAAACAATAACCAGTTCCCTATCGAGGGAACTCAACACTGCGTCGATAAAATCGACTCTTTGGGGACGCTCCCTAAGCGTGCGCCTCTGAAGTATGAATGAAACTAATCCAATCCTGATTGGTGTTGCGTCGTGACGTAACATGTGACGGCATACCCGGAAGTATAAAAGTGACGCTGTCACAACACACACTACCTTTCGCTCTTCAGCAAGCGCTTTATGTTGAAACTGTCTGTCTTATTTGGTGTTGTTTGTCTATATTATTGAAAGAAAGTATGGCCAGTGAACAATTCAAGAGGTGTGTGCATCCCTGTCCTCGTTACATCACGGGTGGGGACGCACACTCTCTCTGTGTGTATTGTTTGGGAGTGCAGCACGCACGGGCAGCTCTCGAGGGGGCTGCTTGTGAAATGTGTGAGGCTTTGCCTATTAGAGTGCTGCGCTCCCGGCTGGCGTGCTTTGACGAGCACGGTCAGGCTCGCGTTCCCCAGGGTTCCGGTCCCGCATATGTCGAGGCGATGCGGCGACTGAGATCCTGGGGTTCGCAGCGGGATCTGGCGGAGGAGAGTGAGAATGCTGAGGCATTTTCTCGCTCGCCATCGGCTGATCCCGCAGCCTCTGAGAGTGGTGTGGGAGCCCGCGCTGCGGTTTCTCCTACCCGCGATCAGGTCCCGGTGCTTGAGCTGTCTACTTCTGAGGAAGGGGACGTGCTCAGCATCGATGCGGACGACCGTGATCTCAGCACGCCATCACGCGGCCTGGGTTATGAGGAGCTGGTGGAGGTTGTGACACGCGCTGTGGCCAGACTAAACATCAGCTGGCCACAACATGAGCAGGAAACGCAAGTCACCAGTAAAATGGACGAGCGTTACCTGCAGCGCAGGTCACAGCCTCACCGCCGGGGTCTGCCGTTTTTCCCTGATCTCCATAAAGAGATCTCGAGAACGTGGGAAAGACCGCATTCGTCCCGTATTTCGAGTCCCAATGTAATAGATTACAGCAATGTTATGGGGGCTCGAGATATGGGATATGGGAAGATGCCGAAGGTGGAGGAGGCTTTAGCGAGCTATCTCTCTCCCGAATCGGCGTCTTCCCTAAAGACCCCGGTGTTGCCTAGTAAGCCCTGTAGAGAGACATCTGCATTGGTGGGCAGGGCTTACATGGCGGCGGGTCGGGCTGGTTCGTGTCTGCACTCAATGGCGATTTTGCAGGCATACCAGGCCGACCTCCTGAAAGATTTGGATGAGGGGGAGGGGCCTACTCCTGAAGATGTCGCGGAGTTGAGGAAGGCCGCAGATTTGTCTCTCCGGGCCACTAGGGAAGCGGCCAGCGCTATTGGCCGCTCTATGGCGGCCATGGTGGCCACGGAGAGGCATCTGTGGCTGAACTTATCCGGTATTAAAGAAAAGGATAGGTCCTTCCTGCTGGATGCGCCGCTTTCGGCTTCTGGCCTGTTCGGCGACGCCGTTAATTCGGTTGTCGACAGGTTTCAGGAGTCGAGAAAACAATCTGCGGCGTTCCAGCAGTACCTCCCCCGGAAAGCGAAGGCCAAATCTAGTAGGGGGGGGCAAAGCAAGCAGCCCCAGCCATCAGCCAGCTCCTCCCACAGGGCAGAGCAGAAGGAGAGCGTTTCCTCTAGAGCCCCCCCTCCGGGGTCTTGGCAACAGAGGAAACGCTCCCAAAAACCGAAGTCCTCCAGCCAGAGGGGCGACCTGAGGGACGTCATTCAAGCTAAGAGGACTTCGGAAAAGAGGTCCTAGCCAAGGCAGGACTTCAGAGGGCTGCCCCCTCCGCAGTGAGACAACCGAGGTTGTTCTCACAACGGGGCCCTCTAGGAAAAGATGCAGGTCCGCCGTTAACAGCGCTTCGGGCCGCATCAATTTCCAGCGAAAAGACACCAGAGGCCAGCCTCGAGAGGCTGGTACCCTTAGCAGATTTTGTAGAGGGATGGTATCATCTTCCCAACATATCTCCATGGGTCCTGCAGATAATACGAGTTGGGTACAGACTGCAGTTCGCGCACCGCCCCCCCAAGTTCTCTGGGGTGGTGCTCACTGCGGTGGTCCCAGAGCAGGCTCAGGTGCTGGAACAAGAAGTACAGACTCTGCTGTCGAAAGGAGCCATAGAACGTGTTCTTCCGGTAGACAGGGAGTCCGGGTTTTACAGCCGGTACTTTATAGTTCCAAAGAAGGATGGGGGGTTAAGGCCAATTTTGGATCTCAGGGTGTTGAACCGGTCTCTGAGAAAGTTCAAATTCAGAATGTTGACCATTCCAACAATCGTGAGTCAAATCAGATCCGAGGACTGGTTTGTCACAATAGATCTGAAAGACGCCTATTTTCACATCTCCATCCTTCCTTGTCACAGGAGGTACCTGAGGTTCGCTTTCGGGGGCGAAGCATACCAATATCGGGTTCTTCCGTTCGGCCTAGCACTCTCTCCCCGCACATTTACCAAGTGTATGGACGTGGCCCTTGCTCCACTGAGACTTCAGGGGATTCGCGTATTGAATTATCTCGACGACTGGCTTATTTTGGCCCAGTCTCGGGAGATGGCAGTTCGGCATCGAGATGTCGTTCTTGGCCATATTCAAAAATTGGGGTTAAGACTCAATTTGAAGAAGAGTGTGCTAGAACCGTCCCAGGGCACGACCTTTTTGGGAGTCGTGTGGAACTCGATTACAATGCAGGCACGTATGTCTCCCGCACGTATCGAGTCAATTCTGGCGATGGTGTCCAGGGTGAGGCTAGGTCAGGCCGTCACTGTGAAACACTTTCAAAGGATGCTGGGCCTCATGGCAGCGGCATCCAACATTATTCCTCTGGGCCTCCTTCACATGAGGCCCCTCCAGTGGTGGTTGAAGACCAAGGGGTTCTCACCCAAAGGAAATCCGTTCCGTATGATCAGAGTAACGCGCAAGTGCCTTCAGTCTCTGCAAATATGGAAGAAGCCTTGGTTCCTATCCCAAGGGCCAGTGTTGGGGGTGTCATGTCGCCGGGAAACCGTTTCGACAGACGCCTCCCTTACGGGCTGGGGCGCGGTCATGGACGGCCGCTTTACCAGGGGTCTGTGGCAGGACCATCATCGCACTTGGCATATAAATTGCCTGGAGATGATGGCGGTATTCAAGGCTTTGAGGAGCTTCCTCCCAGACATCGAGGGTCGCCACGTCCTTATACGGACGGACAATACGTCAGTGGTGGCCTATCTGAACCGACAGGGGGGACTCAGATCGCGCCCTCTGTGCAAACTGGCGCATCAGATTATCCTTTGGTCCCAGGGAAAGATATTGTCAATAAGGGCAATGTATATCCCAGGGGTTCAGAATCGGGGAGCAGACATCCTGTCGAGGCAGGGGCTGAGGCCCGGGGAATGGAGACTTCATCCGGATGTGGTGAAGTCGATAGGGGAGAGGTTCGGACCGATGGAAGTGGATCTGTTTGCGTCTCGAGAGACGTCCCACTGTCCACTTTGGTTCTCCCTCTCACATCCAGCCCCGCTGGGGTTGGATGCCATGGTACAGGCTTGGCCGAGGCTTCGCCTGTATGCTTTCCCCCCGATCGCTCTGCTCCCAGGGGTCCTGGAGAGGGTCCGTCAAGAGGGCATCAGTCTACTTCTGGTTGCCCCGAGATGGCCGACACGAGTATGGTTCTCGGATATAATATCACTCCTCATAGCTCCGCCATGGCCGATTCCTCTGAGGAGGGATCTATTGTCTCAGGCGGAGGGCACAATCTTCCACCCTCGCCCAGAGTTGTGGAAGCTGTGGGTCTGGCCTCTGAGGGGGTTCAGTACCTAAATGCTGGCTTATCAGCTGAGGTGGTTGAAACCATACTTAGCTCTAGGGCCCCATCTACCAGGAGATTATATGGCCTCAAGTGGAAGGTGTTTCACACTTGGTGTGGAGAACGAAGGTTGGATCCAGTAAACTGCCCAGTGGCTTCAGTTCTGGAATTCCTTCAGGATCGTTTCTCTGCGGGTCTCTCCCCGTCCACTCTTAAGGTGTACGTGGCTGCCGTTTCGGCTTTCCACGCGCCAGTAGATGGTGGACCTCTGGGGAGGCACCAATTGGTCATTAGGTTTCTCCGTGGTGCTTGGAGGATGAGGCCGGCGATCAGGTCCAGGGTGCCTGCCTGGGATCTGGCAATAGTTCTGGAAGGGTTGTCCCTCGCTCCCTTCGAACCTTTAGAGTCGGCTTCGCCTAAGGACTTAACGCTGAAAATGGTCTTTCTCTTAGCGATTACCTCTCTTAAGAGGGTGGGAGATCTCCAGGCCCTGGCGGTAACGCCAGCTTGCTTGGAGTTTGCCCCTGGCAAAGTAAAGGCCTTTTTGCACCCGAGTCCGGGCTACGTGCCTAAAGTTCCTTCGAGTACGGCTCGCTCTGTAGTCCTTCAGGCATTCCATCCTCCACCTCATGTGTCGGCGGGAGAAGAGAGGCTTCACTTGCTCTGCCCCGTCAGAGCTTTGAGTGTATACTTGGAAAAGTCTGCTTCTTGGAGAAGATCTGACCAGTTGTTAGTATGCTTTGGGTCACCTAAGAGGGGGCTCCCGGCGACCAAACAAACTATAAGTAACTGGATTGTCCAGTCTATTACTGAGGCTTACAAGGTGCGTGGGGTTCCTTCACCTTTGGCCTTAAGGGCTCACTCGACTAGAGGCATGGCTTCCTCTAGGGCCCTTCTGTCGGGAGTACCTCTGCAGGAGATTTGTGAGGCAGCCGGCTGGGCTACCCCGCATACTTTCATCAGGTTTTACAGTCTCAGCCTTCCCAGTACGCCCGGTGCACACGTACTCGGCCCTTGCTGAGTGCCTAATCAGTTTCACTCTGGGGCGGGTCTGTTCGGTGCGTGGCCTAGTGGGTACTCGTTCCCCAAAGAGTCGATTTTATCGACGCAGTGTTGAGTTCCCTCGATAGGGAACGTCTCGGGTTATGACTATAACCCTTGTTCCCTGAGAAGGGAACGAGACACTGCGTCGTGTTGCCACGCCCCCTTTTCAGACCCTTGAGCGTCTTGCTTCATCGCGAGGCTAGTGTGTGTTGTGACAGCGTCACTTTTATACTTCCGGGTATGCCGTCACATGTTACGTCACGACGCAACACCAATCAGGATTGGATTAGTTTCATTCATACTTCAGAGGCGCACGCTTAGGGAGCGTCCCCAAAGAGTCGATTTTATCGACGCAGTGTCTCGTTCCCTTCTCAGGGAACAAGGGTTATAGTCATAACCGGAGACGTTATGCTTATACGACAAATAACCGCAAAATAATTTGAGTGAAAATACGGTGCCAGACAACACAAATAAATAGAAACATTAAATTAATAATTGTTTACTTATTTATTAATAACAATGCATGTTTAAAAGTTTTCAAATGTTTTTGATTGAATTAATCAAAAAGTATGAATAATTCTCACACCGATCTGGATTGGAATACATTGAAATACATAACATCTGGACGGCGTATGTTATGGCACCTTGATTTCCGAATGACAATGGCACAATTTTATCATTACATTATGGAAAATAATGAACTTTATCACAATATGCTAATTTTTTGAGAAGGACCTGTATGTGTGTATATATGTATGTGATCAACAACAACATAACAACAAGTTTCTTCTTTCATGGAACATGCATTGATACAATAAATTCAGATTTGTTTTTCCTGTTTAATGTTTTTTTAAGATTGAAAATTATACACATAATTCAGACATATTTATCTGATTTGCTCTAAAAATAACTATTAAATTCTCATTTATTACTGCTTTATTAGCTCAGGATAACCTCTGTATTTCTATACTGTCTCGTCATACTGATTTATGCAATTGAACAACATGAGGCGTATTTCAAATTCCTGTTCTAAAAGCCAACCCCTATACTCGGACTGTTTTCCCCCATATAGCTGCAACTGAAAAGCCAGCAAGAGGGACGCATTTAGCCGATTGTGCAGTTGGATCATTCTCGGAAACCAAATGGAGGTAATTCCCAAGTCTATATATGAACTCTTCAACTCTGGAGTGCTGATGTATTCCTGCACACGGCGATAGCCCTACATAAACAGCAAGGGCAATGTGTGGATAGAGGCTGCTTCCCACTGATAAAGAGCCACAGCTCAAAACCATCCACAACACAACAGGGACGCAAGCTCCCTAATTAACTAGACAGTATGTAGCGGTACATAAAGTTTGGGAGCTTTTCCAAGGTTAGCAATGTGGCATCATGGGAAATGGAATTAAATATAATAGGGCTGCATGCAAAATCAATGGAACACAAATACAAGTCCAACACAATGGGATAACTGAATGATTTGAACACTGAATTTAAAATGAGAAACCAATGTTGAACACGGGTGAAAAGAAATTGACCAACAAACATGATAGTTCTTTTTTTCTTTCTTCAAAGCATTTGTATTAAATGACTTTGCATGCGTACATCAGTTATGTTCTTTCTGCACCCAACATGCTGATCGACCAAGTTGAGTTTGTTATGCAGACACGAGTATAGTATTCAAGCTATTCAAGCAAGTGTGCGTGACAATTACAATTCTGCTGCAGAGTTAGAGAAATCAATCATTTGTGCAAGAGCTCTGCAGGATTGTAACCTCAGTCAGCCATGTGGAAAATAGGCTTGCAGTCACCCAGAGAGACCTGTGCCAGGAACACTGATGCCCACCAGCAGAAACTTCTTTTGTCCTACAGGCTCTTCCCAAGGCCACTGCTTACAAAGGGATGACTGGGACATGTCACAGCTTGATGCACGCTACCAGACCCGGGCTCATGACGACGGGTAATCCGTGTGGGATTTGAGGTAGTGGTGTTCAGCTGCTACACCCATGAGATCTGTTCTGATTGAGTCATGGAGAGCAGGGTAAAAATTATGCTGAATGCACATAATACAATGCTAACAATTTACTCATCCATGTTAGGGTAGGGAAATGGTTTTATCCCCAGAGCTGGAGACACAATAACTTATCCATTAGGCCAAGTGAATGGGAACAGGGGTTGTCTAGTTTAAAAAAAAAAAGGTCATATTGTCAGCTTTGTGTGAAGAAGAGAGCAATTTTTTTTTTTTTAACATGACATGGTAACTGACATGTTTGGAAATTAAATACATTTATATCCAAACTGGTAACTGCAATATTAAGAATGCGTGTGGAAGGAAAACAATTTGTGTAAATACATATTGTTGTTACAAAATATAGTTACTAGGGATGTCAATTTTCACAAATTCCCATGATCGTTCATCGTTTAAATTAACGATCAATTAATCGTTAACATATGGCACACAGCATTACAGGGTCTGCAAATGCTGCTTAAAATGCTATGTTCCCCACCAAATTAATATGAATGTTTTAGAATGAATCTCATGTTATGCAATATGACGGTCCCAAATTAACCATCATTATTTGTAGTCGTGCATTCTGCTTGAGCGGCGCACGCTGAATGAATAACCGTTGAGCACTTTGTTAGCTAAAAAAAATGCATCCTATTTGATATTAATCAAATATATACAAAATAAACATAATATTATATATCATTATATCTGCACAATATGACGTGAATGCACAAGTGAACTTAAACTTACGTGCCATTCATCAGAATGACTCCTGGAACAACGCGACATGACACCATGCATTAGTCGTGCAATGTCGTTAAAGGTCACGTCAATTCTTAAAGGAACACTCCGACTTTTTGGGACTTTGGCTTATTCACAATATCCCCCAGAGTTAGATAAGTCCATAGATACCTTTTCATCTCCGTGCGTGCTGTAACTCCGTCCGACGCACCCACTGCTAGCCTAGCTTAGCACAAAGACTGGATGTAAATGGATACAGCTAGCATACTAATCCCAATAAGAGACAAAATTTTGCAAACATTATCCTATTTACATGTTGTGATTTGTATAGTCACAGAGTGTACAAATAACAAGGTAATATATGAGACACAGCCATCTTTTAACCATATAGATATTGGGAACTATATTTTCAGAAGGCAAAGCTGCTACTTGGACGGAGTGATTACCACAGCATCTGAGACGCACTGTGGTGAGGAGCAGAGAGTTCGTTCAGAGTTGGTGTATAGAGAGTAAAAGCATAGTTTACAATCATGTGTGTTCAGTGTATTGTAAAGAGCTACGACAATAAACAGTGGAGACCAGGTAATACCATGATGTTTCATAGAATTAGAAAATTCATAGAAACTTATAGTCATGATGAAGGTGTAAAATAGTCCCAAACAACTCCGATGTGTGTCGTTAATCCATGCTTAATCCATGATTGATGAAGTTTTATCGATTAAATGTATTATCAACAATTAATCGATCGTCGATTAATCGTTGACATCCCTAATAGTTACATAATTCCTGTTACACATGTGTATTTACTCAAGTGAAAAAGTGTTGTTACCAATGTCCTGTTACACATTTGTACTTACACATACCATTCCGTGGGTTGTTACATATGTGTAGTTACACAAATATTACAGCTGTAGATACTAGGTACAAATGTGTACTTAGACTGTAGTTAAATACAATGTACACCTTTAGTTAGTAAGTTCACAGGTATAAGGGCCACTTACTATAAAGTGGGCAGTTATTGGATTAATGCGGTGAGTTCGTGAAAGGCCGGTAGAGAGAAAGGAGTGCGTGAGTTCGGCTGGTGCGTTTGTACAGTGGTTCTTGCGTTCCCTTATCTTGTCATTCAAGGGTTAATAGTCCCTTTTCAGACGTTACAATAGTATGAATGATTGAAAAAAAAAAAAAGTTTCGATCATACATTTTTAAGAAAAATTAAAAAGAAAATCATATTCACCACAAGGAAAAAAGCATTATACTCACCAAAACTAGTTCATTTTTTGCACAAAATCCAACCTTATTTCTTTCCTCAAGAAGACTTCAATTACTGTTGTACACGTTCTAACTGCGTTTCAGTTCTAACAATGTCGTGTCTGTCTCGTCATATTTCTAGCATAAGTTTTAATTTGATTTATGGCTGAGTGCCTGTCGTCAGAAGCACACAGTCACCGCAAAACATGATGACGTGTACAGCTGCCCCATGCTCTCACACATAGTTTTGAATGCAATCAATGAGATCAGCGGGACTTTTGCCTTCAAAATCATTCGTTTCATAACTTAAATTAGTCAGTTCTGTTTTACCCGGAGAGATTGAATAGAGTTCCGTATCTGCGTTTAGCTCAGGGATTTTTTTCTGCTGGGGGTTGAGGAGGGAAAGAAATATTAATTTTTGGGTTAAAAATCTATTACATCTACAGGAATATATATTTAGTTTACACAGTTCGCTACAGATGCGGATACTAACAGTCTACCAGTAGTACGCAGTCTGTACGCGCATCCAATCAAAGAACGAGAAAATACAGACGTTATTATATGCCAGCTAGATGGCCCCACTGCAGTCAAAGCGAAATCTGATAGGCTGATTAAATCTGACGGATTATCTGATTGGTTAAAGAAACGGTTTCATTGCCATTCATTTTATACTACAGGCGTCCGCACTGTCGATTCTGAAGGCCTCCAGGCAGATTTATTTACCCTGACAACACATGATGGCTGAAATATGATTGGATACAAGCTCTAACATAACAGCCCATTCTCACCCCCAAGGCGTCAGTTAAGTGACATGCTTCACATTTGGACATGCTTCAATATCTGACGCTTTAGGCGCCCTTTAGCGTCAGTTAGATGACGCCCTAGGATCGCGTGTACCCTACCCTACCCCCACCCCACACCTAAACCTAACCGCGTCCTCTAACTGACGCTTTCCTTTAGCGTCAGTTAGATGACGCCGTAGGATCGCGTCATGGAAGTGACGCTAAAGGGCGCCTAAAACGTCAAATATTGAAGCATGGTCAAAGGTGACGCCTTGGGGTGAGAATGCGTTGAACATAAAAACACAATACTGGAAGCAGCGCAACCAAGAGAAAAGCTATGAAATTAAGAGAACGAACTATTTGGAATAATTTAATACTCATTCATGGAAAAAATATATTAACACTAGAAGTGCCAGAATTCCAAAACTACTAGAACGGCCACAAGCGGTCATTTTGACCGTTAGATTCAAAACAGTGTTGATGAATAATTTTCGTAATTATTTTTGTCAACCACATTTTTTCAAAGACGAAAACGAGACGATAACTAAATAAAAACAAGGTTTGAATGACAAAGACTATGAAGAAAATGTTAGATAGTGACGATTTGCGACGCGGTCAAGGCTATAATAATAGGACTCGCAGAACTAGTGAACAGCCCATGCAGCAAAACAAACAGCGCAGGACAGGGCAGCAGAGCTCACCACGATCATCCGACATGAATTCAACATCTGGATCCGCCGTGTCTGATGATAGCAGCCGTCTCTTTTTCCTTGATGTGGACTCTGACTCTGAATCACTCTCTGATGAGGAGGAAATGTTAACTTGCACCCAGGAAACGTCGCTGTCACTCCACCTCTGATTGTTCCCCTGCATCCGAATTATATATAACTGTAGTCCTGTTTTATTTGCTCATTTCTGATCAACAACTAATGTAGAAATTATTATATGGCAAACACTGCTACAGAGGTGACCGGACGGACCATTCTGTTGACAGTTGAGAGAGAACACGATCAACCGCGGGATATTTAACAAAAAAATACCGCAAAATTCAGTGCGGTCAATATGACCGTCTATGGCCGAAATAGGTAAATATGTTCATTTTTTTTTTGTTTTGCCTTACGTTTACGTAACTTAATTTATATGAAAAGCATTTTAAATGAAAATACAGACAATTTTAGGAAAAGTCAGGTACCAGCAGGATTTTATTATTTTTTTCAACAAAGTTATTGTAGATATAAAATTCAAAACGGTCAAAATGACCGTTGTGGCCGTTCTAGTGTTAAAGTGCAAGTCAGTGATTCTGATAGTGTTTAGGCCAGCAGAGAAGGCCTTGCTGGCCCTGACGGCCCACCACTGTGTATTTGTATGTGAGTATTTATATATATACAAAATAATTATACACAGTACACACATATTAAAAAACACAAACTTTTATTTTGGATGCAATTAATCATGATTAATAGCTGCTCAGCACTAAAATAAAGACAAACTCTAAACAATGCTGGGTTGTTTCAAATTTTAACCCAAATTCAACTTTCACTTTTAACTGTACATTTTTTAATTGCATTTTTAACCTCAACATTTGGGTTTGTCCATATTTTACCCAAATTTGGGTTGTAACAACCCAGCTGCGTGTGTATGCATAAATACATGCAAACATACATAGTGACGGGTCAGCACTTGATTGTCCAATTTAAAATTTGGATCTAGAAGCAAAAATAGTTGAAAATCACTGATGTGAACTAGGAGCCACACACACACACACACACACATGCACGGCAGCAAGCTGATGTGAGTATTGATATCAATCACACACTGTAGCTAACAATGTTTCTGATTAACGTTTGAACTGAGCAACTCATTCTAATTAAATGTCATTAACTTAATTCTGTGAGATCAAATACGGATGAACAGCAACAGATGTCGAAAACCCCTCTGACATGTTAATATTGCTGAAGACGAGGAAAACCACAAAACGCAGATATATAACAAATAAAAGAATTAAATAGAAATTGCGGGATCTGCCTCTTTCCCTTACTTCAAAGGGGACCATTCCTCTTCTGAGCAGCAGGGGAGCAAAATTTAAAGATTAGCAAGATTTTACATCCTTTCATGAATTCTCTGAAACACAAGGATTTTAATGAGGAGAATTAGTCAAGAGGCCAGGCCTGAGAGCGTTCCTAAATGAAATCTGTAATAGATATTGTGTGCGAGGTGAGGCATGTTATTTCAGGACTGTGCCATCATGGCATTATTCATAGCTGGTGGAGTACTTTTGCTCTTATTACGAGCCGTCCTCTAACCGTAGGGAAAACAAATCTTTATTTAATAAAACATGATTCTGCTTCATGCTGAATTTGCGATAAACCTGCAGAGTAAGACCTGATACAAACGAAATAGAGAACAATGAGAAAAGCCTTGGGCTTGAACAGTTTTACTCTCATAATACTTACTGATACAGTCAGTTTGATGGTGTCATACAGTAGCTAAACAGCACGTGTTCGTGATAATATTTGTGTGTGAGATGAATCGTGACCTCAGAGTTGTTCTCTACAGGCACTACACAGATAATTGGGAGTCTAAAGAATCTGCTGCTTCACATCACTCCAGTAGTGATAACTATATTTGGTTTTGCTTTGAACTAATTATCCTAATATGTATTTTGCTGTGCCAATCTAAAGAAAGACATGCCTTCAAGCACAATCTCTACAGAAATCCACAAATCTGAAGACCAAATGCCTTATCCATTAGGCCAAGTGAATGGGCTGTCTAGTAGTTCCAAAACTTTGGAAACCTTACTAATATTAATGTTTTTGAAAGTATTGTTCCTTCAGAAATCATTCTGATATGCTGATTTGATACTCAGTTATTATCCACGTTGGAAACAGCTGTGCTGCTTAATATTTATATCCTGTGATGCTTTTTAAGCATTCTTTGATGAATAAAAAGAACAACTTTTTAGATTATTTTGTTTGTCTAATCATGTATTATTTACTTGCAAGAATGTAGCCCCTACCGAACTCAGTAATCAGTATTCACGTCTCAAGCTGGCACGAGCTGCCCGCCCAGGCTCTACGGGGATGCTTGAGTCTGTTAAACGCCCTCAAAAGATAGCAGTACAGTCTACACTGGATGCGGACACAACACATTACCAACAGTAAACTGATTGCCCGTGCACTCTGTTTCTGACACACTTCACATTTGGTTTTATTTGCTTGCTTCAGCCATGACAACATACAGAGCCAAAAAAAAAAAAAAAAAAAACGCTCGTTGGGCTCCCGTGTCGGAATTTGAGGAAATGGAGGAAGTGACGTATGCCGTAAAGCAGTTGAATTTTGTAGTTGTTTTTGTGCTCGGTTTCCTACCCGCTCCCCGAAGTTACAGAGTGCCAGTAAAAGTGATACAGACACCGTCAGGCTATGGCATTCAACCTATTGTAAGTCAATGTAGTCGATTATAAAGGTTGAAAAAACGACATAGTGCTGCTTTAAAAACATACAAAAAAATTTTTTTAAATCACATACTAGATTACCAGTGTCTTTTGGATTCAGCTTTTCTTAGGAATTTTTGCAGAGCCTGATTTCAGGTCTTGAGAGTTCTGCATTTTTCACTGGGCTTCAGGGCAGCACTCATACTTTAATGAAGGCATCATTAGTCTTTTAAATTGTACCTTTGCTACATCCGTCATTGTGAAGGAGGACACGTTCACCTTGGGAAGTGGCGCATGTGAAGTGGACTAGGAACGGTCTAGTTTGATTGAAATTTGAGATTGCTGTGTGCTTCTAGTGAACATGTGGCATTGGTAACATGTCATATTATCTGAAGGGAAGGGAAGTTGAGTTCATTTTTATATAGTCATATATTCAATATATAAACTGCATTGAATATAGTATGTTTGAGCAGTATTTAGTTTTTCAGACAGCATTAGGTAATTTCCTTCCCCTTCCTAAAACAGAGCTAAGCTCACTTTCCCAAAACTAGCAAAGAGGGTGTCCCACATGCTTATTTTTAGTGTGCAACACTTTCTTCTTGCCATCTTTCAGAGATTAGCAGCGCTTTCTCTGATGCGCCACTGGGAGTCCATCACATTACTTCATTATGATATTTCTGTTTAACCAAGGCAGAAAATTACAGCACTATAAGCCTTCTCAATCAATCACTGTGCTCAATTAAAGTGGGTTTGCAGCTTACCGTTCTGCAGTGCACATCCTCTCTGTACTGCACCCTTGAGTCTGACACAAGACCCACATCAACAAATTGAGAAATAAGTAAAACATGTTGAGCAGCTTTTAAATGGAATCGGAAAGTGGATTATTTCAGCAAATCAGTTTGTCGAAAATAAATCAGTTTGTCGAAAATAAACCAGTTCCGTTTTTTTTAAGCAAGTTTTCAAACAGTTGTTCAGAAGTCATACTCACTTTTTAAAAAATGTATAAAATAAAGCATTGACTGCTATTGTTTAACACTGTTTTCAATTCAGTAGCTTTTTAAACTGATGCTTACTATAATGTATCAATATGTGTATTTGTATTTATTTAGAAATGACTTACAGTGGTTTAAAAAAAAACACAAAAGCTAAATAATCATAATTTCAAATTGCTGCAGCCTACTGGATTTAAGATGTTTATTGCAAGAAGTAAAATACAGTAAAAAAACAACTTTTTTTCCTCACAGTGATTTTTCAATAAATGAAAACAAGGAAGAATGTTAGTTAATAACTCATTCACAGAAATTAATAAAACTTGCACCATTTTCTTTTGCTTGCAGGTCCTGAGACAAAAAACACTGCAAACCACACAAACGTGCATTTAAATTATTGTGATATTCACAGTGTTGCAGAACGTAATACCACTAATAAAAAAAAAAACATTGCTATACGTCACCCTGCTTTAATCAATGAAATAAAATAAAAAATACATGGCCAGTCAAACATCTAGTGCAATATTACAATATTATGAGTAGCTTGTAGAAATGAGCTGTCACTGTATAAGTAAACCGTACGTCTGTCACTGTACATCCGATACATAAGATCTGTCAATCATGAGCACTTGAGCCCCGCATATGTTATTCATGTGTGGACAGTCCATCTGATCTTCACACAGAAAATGAGCCACCGAGACCAGGGACTATCTGTCACATCTCAATGCGTATGATTTTTCACACATATTCACATCCACCCAAACACACTAAGAACTCAAAGTGTCCATGTCTCATTGAAGTTGACAATGGACAAGAGTAATTCACAGAAAGCAATTATGAGGGAAACCGCCATGCAATCATCTATGTCAGCAGCCGCGCTGCAAAACAAGAGGTCCTGTTAAATACGGCAGATCCACACAGGGAACATTCATTTACGCTTACATGTTTCTGTCTCCATGTGCACATTTTATGTATCTTTTTAAACGGGAAGATGCACAGCAGACTAGTTACAACAACGGTGGTTTTAAACTTGAGGTCATGGCCTACATAATTACTATACTCTTGAGACACGAGACATCTTTTAAGTTACTCTTTTGGCAGTATTCAAACTATCTCTATGCACAAGTACATTTTTATTCAACTCACAGGAACCCGGACCTGTTTTCCAGGTCTGGAAAAGTCATGCAATCTTAAAAGTGATTCATTTCTGTACTGAATAGGTTTTTGTAAAACTTGCAAGCAACTTATAGTGATGTTTGATTTGGGAGTGGATTGGTCTTTAGCCTTGGTCTTTAGGATTGATTCATTTCAAATAACAGTCCCACCAGTGTAGAAACTGAACCATTGGTGAATTTGTCAAAAAAACAAATCATCGTGTTTATATCATGCACTTTTCAGGGGAAAAAGTTCAGAATTGCGAGATATAAACTCGCAATTGCAAAGAAAATAAAAGACAGAATGGCTATCTTTTTCTTTTTGGAAGTCTAAGTCACATCTCAAAACAAACCTGGGTGATTATCTCAATCACCACAGCAACAGCTCAGGAAAAGTGTGGTTTGTTGATCCAAGTGGCAATTTCATATAACAGAAGGACAGTGAGTTTAATCAAAATACACAGACTGCCCTCCAAGAGCTTTAATGCAACATCTCAACTGCATAAAAACCCGTCAACCGCTCTCATAGGATGCAGGATGAAAAGAGAAGGATGAAAGTGAATCTGGTCGTATTGAATCAATTTATATATTGATTATACAGGCTCCATTGTTTATTAATGCATGCTAGTTTAAAGTCACCAGGCACTGGTTTGGTTTAAATGTATAAATCATATAAAACTAAAATATATAAAAAGTAAATATCAAAGTACAAATATCCAAGTAAAATGCATCTACGGTATATTGCTCAAAGACGTATTTGACCACAAAAGCAATAAAAAAAAAATGATCAGGCTGGTTTTGATTGCACTACATTAAAACACACTTGTACATGTTGCATACTAATACCAACTCAGGCAGTAAATGTTCAGCAAGTAAAGTACCCCACACAAGCGTTTTAGCCGATGATGATGTCATTAGTATAGGGACGTTGGATATGAGCGGGAGTGAGCCTGCAGTGTAACCGCACATAGTGAACGTAATCAGAGTGGCAAATGAACGGCTCACAATCCGCACTAAAGCTGCACGATTCAGGATAAATTGAGAATCACAATTCTTTTGCTTTTGATTCTCCCACGATTCTGAACAGACAACTTAAAGGAGAACTCCGGCGCAAAATGAACCTTTGGTCTTATAAGAGATACAATTCTTTACATTCGATTACCATGAAAACAAATCTCAGAGAACGGTCGACTAGGTACCAATGTGTTATTAGACGAAAAATTCATTTTGCGCCGGAGTTCTCCTTTAACAAAATAATGTAATTTACTAGAGGTCATGACAAAAATGTTTAGGCTATTGCTGCAGTCTATTTAAAATGTTTAATAAATCTCAGTGAATTATTTAAAATCGTTAAAGATTCAATGACTTGTTTCATTACTGAATTAATCACCTTGTTTTAAATAAATATTTTAACGATGACTTGTCACCTTCTGGTGGTGTAACGCTGTGATTGATCCCACAGATATCGTCATGTTTTGTGTGAGCATATGGCTTTTGTTTCAGGGGTTTACACGACATTAAAAGGGGAAAACTTTCGATGTGTTTTGGCTTTTCATTTACACGGCAATGAAAACTTGAAAGACTTTTACATTTACATTTATCTGACGCTTTTATCCAAAGTGACTTACAATTGCTATATATACAGTATCAGAGGTTGAACGCCTCTGGAGCAACTAGGGGTTAAGTGTCTTGCTCAGGGACACATTGGTGTCTCACAGAGGATTCGAACCCGGGTCTCTCACACCAAAGGCAAATAGCTTATCCACTGCACCATCACCACCCCTAACATGGCCAACAAAGCGCTTTACATTTTGTCTCACATTCACTCATTCATTCATAGACCAACGGCAGTGACGGCAGTGTTAGGTGTCTTGCTCATGGACACCTCGACACTTGGTCAGGTGGAACCGGGGATTGAACCACCAACCTTACAGTTTGTAGACAATCTACATGAACCACTGAGCCACTGCCACCACAGCCTACTTAATTTTGAAAACGTGTTTTAAAAGTGCAAGTTTTGAAAACAACACCATTATCATCTCAGTGTAAACTACAAAAACGTGAATCTATGAAAAAGGTGACGGACATACTTATTACATGTTCAGTCTATAGGCATGTACATTTTAATGCGTATGTGTGCAGGCGCATAGTCCGTTTTTACAAAGTGACATCGCCAACTACTGGCCTGGCATTCATAATATAACGTTTTTAGTCGTTTTCGTGGATCCGCGTAAACGGGGATCGTTTTGATAACGTTGTCATCTGTACAAAAAAAAAGTTTCCGTTTTTAGGACATTGTTGTCGTGTAAAGTTACCCTGTGTGCTATGTGTTCCCCTATCTGCCTCGACCCCACCCTTCATGTTATCTAATTGTTAGTTGATTTACCCCACCTGTCCTCCCTCGTTATCCTCTTTGTTTGCTTCCATATTTATTCTCCATGTATTCACTGTCTTGTGCCAGATTGTCATCTAATGTTCCCGTATGTTTTAGTGTTCCCAGCTGTATCCAGCCCATCTCTGTCTTGTTTTGTCTGTGGATCATGTTTTCCCCTTAGGGGTATTTTTGTGCTTTTGTTTAAATGTATTTTTGAATTATAATGAATCCCATTGATCTCATGATGAGTCCTCACAATCCCTTTGACCAAAACCTGGCATAGACAAGTAGTTCTTGTCATTTTCATTAAAAAGCACTTGTTAAACGGTTAAATCATAGTAACAGACAAAATCTTTTTTTTTTTCCCTTCTCATGTTCTTATTTTTTGGAACCATTTTAACAGGTTGTTTTGTGACATAAAAAAATCTGGAAAATTCACTAACCAAGCAGTTTTATACTCAAGGCCATGTAATACCTATCATTATTGTGATAAGAAATGGACAGGTAGTTGTTGGCTTTGCCCCCTGTTTGTAATTAGACCTCGCTCACACACACACCTGCCTAAGGCTTTAGTGGAAATGACACTGTATAACAGCCTGGTCTGCCGTGACCATCCCATTAAAGTTCCTACAATTTAAATCTGCTTCACAGCTGCATAGAAGAGACCATTACTGCAAAAGTTCACACTGGAGCCAAAGCCATTTTCTTTATTTTCCAGGATCTGAAAAGCAGATGCAACCACACAATGCATTCAGTTTGAAAAAAATACAGACCAGACCACAATAAATACTTTGCAACACCAGCATTAAACTGGTGTGAAGATATATGACAACACCAGATTTACTGCATGCAAGATTTACACAATAAGGACAATTCTCTAAACTACGCAGGCTTGTTTCTGCCTCGGTATAACAAATAAAAACAAAAGGTAATTGTGACTTTTCATTGCAGACTTCTTTTCCGCAATGGCGAGTTTATGTCCTGCAATTCTGCAAGTTAAAAAGTCAAAAAAATATAAAGGTCAGCTAACACTTTTGACTTTACAACTCACAATTACGAGTTCATATCTCACAATTCTGACTTTTAACTTGCAATTGTGAGTTTATATCTTGCAATTGTGACCGGTTAAGAGTTTCTGAGTTGTTTTAATGGGAAGACACGCCCAGCGGAATTGAGCCACGGCACGATATTGAATACACCTGTGTGGCTCAATTAGGGAGGTTTGTTGGGTCCCGGTGGCTCTATAAAAAGTTTGTCTAAAGGCACCATTGTCATTCTTCTCCGTACTGCGTGTAACAAAAGTCTAAATGGTGATATTTCCTGTAGCTATTCCCTGGTGAGTCCTTTGACTTATTGCTCTTCTCCAGTTATAGATCACCGTCTAAATATGTGTTGTCATTAGGGATGTGCGTGCAGTGGCGAGCGCAGGTTGCATAAAGCTTACTGTAGCCTAATTGATCTTTCACTTTGAGGTAAGACAAATTATTGGGGTCTTTCTTAATTCTTGAAGGGGGAACTCTTTAGAAATTGATACACTATTTTGTGCTGTTACTGTATCATTTCAGGTGTGGTCCAGAGCGCTAGCTGCTGTTTTCTTAGGGGTTCTATACTCGTGGTGTCGCTGTTTGTCGGCTGGCTGTAGTGATTGGACGTTTGCGGTTTCGAACCGCTGTAGTGACCGAGCTCTTCCACAATCTCTGCCCTGACTGGTCTGTATGAAGGTTGCTGAATTATTGGGCATGCGTGTTTTATATGGACTATTAAAGTGAACTAGAACAACGAGAAGTTTGGTCTGTAACAGCAGCCGGAACAATTTTAAAGATTAATTGTGTTGATGTATTTTTCTTTCTTTTTTTCCTTTCTTTGATCTTGAACACTGTATTTGCCAGTTACGTCCACATGTGAATGATTTGACCTGTGATATGAGGCTTAGCTGAAGAGGAGAGTGTATTTGCTTTTTTTGTTTGGTTTCTTTTGAATTGTTTATCACTTGCTTTGATTTTGTTCACTGATTGTTGTGTGGTTTGTCTCTTCAGCTATTGCGGATGAATTACGGTCTCTTATTTGCTGTGGGTATTTAATTGGTAATTGTGTATGAGACCTATTTTTAGATGTTTTAAAATTAATGTCCCTCGTACAAAATAAACTTTGTATACTTTTGAAGTCACGTCTCTGTCTTTGACGCCATCTGAACCAGCAGGGTCCTTCTTATTTTTGTAATTCCTTTGGGGTTTATTTTTTTACTTTCCTGGGTGGAGAAGTAACCTAGGTGGCGTAGTCAGTTTTGTAATACATTTAGCCAAGGGTTACAATCTTGGCGCAGCCGGCAGGGTTTTATCGATTGGCGTGTAAAGCAAGACGTGACTTTAATGTTTTTTTGTTTTGTTTTTTTGTGTGATATTAATTTGTTTTTTTTGTAAAAAAAAAAACAACAACAAAAAAACAGCAGCTAGCGCATTAGAGTTCTTGTACTTTCCTCTCTCTTGTGTTTTCTGTCATTTAGACTGTCACTATGGAGGATGAGATGCAGCAATTGCGAGACTTGGTGGCCGAACTTAAGGCTGATAATGAACGCCTGCGGCAAGAACGTTCTGAGGTCCAGGCAAGTCCTAGTGTGGTGCCCTCTGAGTCTAATCATAGGGGGGCGGCACCTGATACGGGCCCAAGGTCTTCCTCCAATGGCAATTCAGTGGTGACGGAAAGGTTAATTTATGTCCCTAGGGAGAGGAAATGTCCTGTTTTTAGAGGGCGCACCGGAATTTCTTTGGCTGATTGGCTAGAGGAAGTGAAGGCCAGTATGCGTCTTCGCCACTTATCCAATATTGACAAAGCACACTTCCTGTATGACCATTTAGAGGGGGAAGCTAGGGAGGAAATAAAATTTAGGCCTAGTGAAGACCGGGAAGATCCAGATAAAGTTATTCAAATACTTACCGAGCTGTACGGCTGCCCGGATTCATATATTGTTTTGCAGGAGAGTTTCTTCTCTCGACGACAGCTAGAGGGGGAGACACTTCAGGAATTTTCACATGCTCTTTTTGGCTTGATGTCAAAGGTAATTAAAAATGCTCCAAATGGTATGCCTAATTCTGAGGTTCTTTTGCGTGACCAATTTGTTGAGTATGTTTTAGATTCTGCCCTTCGAAGGGAATTGAAACAGCTAGTACGCCAAAACCCTAGGGCTACCTTACTTGATGTTCGGGGGGAAGCCATTAGATGGGAACGTGAGGGTATAGCCAGGTCTACCAGGGATCGTAGTCTATCAACCTCTTCTACTTATGGGCTGCAGTATGGGGTTTATGGGTCAGCGCCAGCTTCAAGCTCAGAATTACAGGAGCTAAAAGAGATGCTTAAAAAGCAGCAAGAGCAGCTCGATCAGTTAACCCGTAATGTGACTTCACTTCAAAATGCCCCAAGTGTGCCTTCAAGTACTTTTAATAGGAGTTCAGTTATCTGTAGAAAGTGTCAACAGCCTGGCCATTTTGCCCGTGAATGTACTTCTCAAAATTGGTCATCAAGGGGTAACCCCACCACCTTACGTCACCTACAGCCAGAAGTGTTACGGCCCCAGCCCTCTGTTAGCTTTCAGGAAAACTAGAACCTTCTGTGCTCCTGAGCCACAGTTCAGAAGGGTATGTGTTTGGCTCAGATGCTGTTTTTCCTGATGTAGAGCACACAACCCCTTTATTGTCACCATGCCCCCACGTGACCGTTAATGTTGGTGGGGTCTTAGTCCCCTGTTTGTTAGACACTGGCTCCATGGTGTCGACGGTGACTGAAAGTTTTTATTTGAAGAACTTTAAGCCCTGGGGTTTAGAAAAACTTCACTCATGTCATTGGTTGCAGCTTAAGGCTGCCAATGGCTTAGATATTCCCTATATAGGCTATTTGGAACTGGATGTGGAAGTCTTTGGTAAAGTGATTCCTAAACGTGGCGTGCTCATAGTTAAAGATTGTCCAGGTACTTCTACTCAGGTCTCTGGTATTTTGGGCATGAATGTTATTCGAGAATGTTATCATGAATTGTTTGGGCAGTATGGGCCGACTCTCTTTGAAACCACTTTAGTGCAGCAGGCCCCTAATCCTTGGCAACAAGCCCTACAGAAGTGCCATCAAGTTCAAGTTCAGGCCCCTTCAGATTCTCCGGCCCGAGTTCGGGTTCGAGGAGGTAGGTGTATTCGGATGCCTGGTGGTACCATGAAGTTTATTGCAGCCACTTGTTCTCAGCAACATACAGGGTTGACGGTAGTATTTGAGCCTTCTAGTGGTGGGTTAGCAGCTGGTCTTCTGACTTCCCCTGCCATTGTTAAGGTAGTTCGGGGACAGGTTTATATTCCTGTAATTAATGTAGGAGTAGTGGATGTTAACCTCTATGGACGAACCGTTCTTGGTACCATTAGTCCAGTAACTGTGGTGAGTTTACCCCAAGGTGTAGAGGATGTTCCCCGGAGTGTACAGGCCACAATCTCTTCTCAGATGACTTTAGGTCCCATACAAGACAAGATAGATTCTCTGGATCTGTCTCCAATGACCCCTGAAGAACAGTGTGAGGTCAGGGCTTTATTATCTCAGTACTCTTCTGTGTTTTCAGCACATGACAGCGATTTGGGCTGTACTTCTTTGATCACACATGATATTCCCCTGATTGATGAGGTTCCAGTTAGACAGCGTTACCGACGTATTCCTCCCTCAGAATACGAAGCCGTTAAGGCTCATATTAATCAGTTGCTAGAAAATCAAATTATAAGAGAGAGTAGTAGCCCCTATGCATCTCCCATTGTCCTAGTGAAAAAAAAGGATGGTAGCCTGCGAATGTGCGTTGATTATCGTCAACTGAACAGTAAGACCAGAAAGGACTCATTTCCATTACCTAGAATTGAGGAGTCCTTGGACGCTCTCTCAGGTGCCAGGTGGTTCACAACAATGGATCTTGCTAGTGGCTATAATCAGGTCCCCGTGGCTGAGAAGGACCGGATGAAGACTGCTTTCTGCACCCCTTTTGGGTTATATGAGTGGAATAGGATGGCCTTCGGCCTGTGCAATGCACCTAGTACATTTCAGAGACTGATGGAGCGCATGTTTGGCTCGCAGCATTTTCAATCTTTGTTGCTTTATCTAGATGATGTCATCGTGTTCTCTTCCTCAGTGTCTGAGCATTTGCAGCGGCTGGAGGTGGTCCTGAAGCGTCTACAACAGGAAGGCTTGAAGGTCAAATTGGAGAAGTGTTCGTTCTTTCAGTCTGAGGTGAACTACCTGGGGCACTTGATTACTGCCCAAGGGGTGGGTACAGATCCGAAGAAAATTGAGGCAGTTGCTAATTGGCCGCCTCCACAACAGGTTTCAGAACTTCGGTCGTTTCTTGGCTTCGCCAGCTACTACAGACGGTTTGTGGAGGGGTTTGCAAAACTGGCTGCCCCGCTTCATCCCTTAGTAGCTGACCTGTCCGGAGCTAAGAGGAAGGGCCCAGCCCGGTCCTGTGTGGAGGTTTGGACAGAGGAGTGTCAGCAAAGTTTTGATGCCCTAAAGCAACGGTTGGTGAGTGCTCCCCTGTTGGCGTACGCTGACTTCTCTTTGCCATTTATCTTAGAAATCGATGCCAGTTATAGCGGATTGGGAGCAGTTCTGTCGCAGGAGCAGGAGGGCAGAGTTCGACCAGTAGCCTATGCCAGTCGTGGTTTGAGGCCTTCGGAGAGGAACATGTCCAATTATAGTTCCATGAAATTGGAATTTCTTGCCCTTAAATGGGCAATGGCTGAGAAATTTCGTGAGTACTTACTGGGACAGAAGTGTGTGGTCTACACTGATAATAATCCTCTGAGTTACCTTAATACCGCTAAACTTGGTGCTCTAGAACAAAGGTGGGCTGCACAACTCGCTGCTTTTGACTTCAGCATTAGGTATCGTTCTGGACGAAGTAATCGGAATGCCGATGCACTCTCCCGACAGCATCCTGTTGGACCTGTGCTTGAGAATATGATTCCGGGAAGTTCCCTGCCAAAGTCCCTCCAACAAGTCGCTTCTATCAGACCTCAGAGAGGCGTACAAGCATCCATTACCGCTTTCCCTGGCTATTCTGCGGCAGATTTACACAAGCTACAGGAGGCAGATGCAGTATTGGGAGAATTCCTGAAGCTGTGGAGGAGAGGGAGATACCCGTTACGTGAAGAGCAGCAGGGATTGTGTGCTGATGTAGGTAAACTCTTGAAACAGTGGAAACGATTACAAGTGAAGGATGGTGTGTTGTACCGTCAGTGTCACCATTCCCAGGGCGGCGAGGCCTTTCTTCAGCTCTTGCTCCCAACATCGTTGAAGACTATAGTGATGCAGCAGCTTCATGATGAGCATGGCCATCAGGGCGTGGAACGTACAACAGAGCTGGTGAGACAAATGTGTTTCTGGCCAGGTATGAGTGAGGATGTGAAGCGTTGGTGCCACCAATGTGAACGCTGTACTGTTGCCAAGGATGTTTTCCCTCGAGTGCAGACCTATATGGGTCATTTATTGGCTTCAAAGCCTAATCAAATTCTGGCCATTGATTTCACCCTGATTGAACCATCACAGAACGGAATGGAGAATGTTCTTGTGCTGACGGATGTGTTTTCTAAATATACCCAGGCTGTACCTACCCGTGACCAGAGAGCTTCTACGGTGGCAAAGGTGTTGGTACATGAGTGGTTCTACAAGTTTGGTGTTCCCAGTCGCATCCACTCGGATCAGGGGAGGAACTTTGAAAGCACCCTTATTCATCAGTTGTGTGCATTGTATGGCATTGAACGGAGTCGGACCACCCCAGCCCATCCTACTGGAAATGGTCAATGCGAGCGATTTAATCGCACTCTGCACAATCTGCTGCGTACTCTACCGTCTTGCAAGAAGAAGAACTGGGCAGCATATCTCCCTCAACTGGTTTTCTCCTACAACACTACCCCACATCAGTCTACGGGTGAATCGCCATATCTTTTAATGTTTGGGCAAGATCCACAATTGCCTATTGACTTCCTCTTGGGTAGAATTGAGACTCCTACTCAGGGCAGTGTCCATGACTGGATTTATGACCATCAAGCTAGACTTCAAGTGGCCTTTGACGGAGCTGGAAGTCGCATGAAGATTGCAGCGGAACGTAGAAAAGAGCGTCATGATCGGCGGGTACAGGATGATCCTTTGAGCCAAGGCCAGTTGGTGTATCTGCGGGACCTTTGTGTGCGAGGCCGGGCAAAGATCCAAGACCGCTGGAGTTCTGTTCTTTATAAAGTGCTGCGAGCCCCGACATCAGGCGGGTCAGTGTACACAATTGCTCCTGTTGAAGATTTGGAAAAAGTTAGACATGTGCATCGTACTTTGTTAAGAGCTCAACCAGCTGGCCAGAATTTGTCAGAGCCTCGTAATCCTCTCCTTTCGAATTCTGATCAATCATCGGTGGACTCTGGCGAGGATGATCTATTGGATGAAACTTGGCTAGTAGTGTCCACAGAGCGGGAGGTCCCTCCGGTGACGGTACCCATTGCTGTTCAGGCACCTTCAAGTTGTGCTCCACTCCTACCCCACAGCCCTGATGGTGTCCCCTTGTCATCGGGTAGAGTTCCGGAGCCTCCTCTGGTCCATGACTCTTTGCCTGGTAATCCCTTAGTGGCATCAGAGGGTACCACCACTACTGTAAGACCACTGCTACGTCGAACCACCCGAAGAAACGCAGGCTACCATTCCAATGCCCATCATTTGCCAGAGACAATGGGAGGCAGAAGGGGCAGTGTGAATTCGCAAGTAACTGTTGCTAGGGGGGTTTCTACTCTTTTTAGGCCTTGGAGTTAATATCGTCGGGTCGACGAATTTAAAAACTAGGGGGTAGAATGTGACCGGTTAAGAGTTTCTGAGTTGTTTTAATGGGAAGACACGCCCAGCGGAATTGAGCCACGGCACGATATTGAATACACCTGTGTGGCTCAATTAGGGAGGTTTGTTGGGTCCCGGTGGCTCTATAAAAAGTTTGTCTAAAGGCACCATTGTCATTCTTCTCCGTACTGCGTGTAACAAAAGTCTAAATGGTGATATTTCCTGTAGCTATTCCCTGGTGAGTCCTTTGACTTATTGCTCTTCTCCAGTTATAGATCACCGTCTAAATATGTGTTGTCATTAGGGATGTGCGTGCAGTGGCGAGCGCAGGTTGCATAAAGCTTACTGTAGCCTAATTGATCTTTCACTTTGAGGTAAGACAAATTATTGGGGTCTTTCTTAATTCTTGAAGGGGGAACTCTTTAGAAATTGATACACTATTTTGTGCTGTTACTGTATCATTTCAGGTGTGGTCCAGAGCGCTAGCTGCTGTTTTCTTAGGGGTTCTATACTCGTGGTGTCGCTGTTTGTCGGCTGGCTGTAGTGATTGGACGTTTGCGGTTTCGAACCGCTGTAGTGACCGAGCTCTTCCACAATCTCTGCCCTGACTGGTCTGTATGAAGGTTGCTGAATTATTGGGCATGCGTGTTTTATATGGACTATTAAAGTGAACTAGAACAACGAGAAGTTTGGTCTGTAACAGCAGCCGGAACAATTTTAAAGATTAATTGTGTTGATGTATTTTTCTTTCTTTTTTTCCTTTCTTTGATCTTGAACACTGTATTTGCCAGTTACGTCCACATGTGAATGATTTGACCTGTGATATGAGGCTTAGCTGAAGAGGAGAGTGTATTTGCTTTTTTTGTTTGGTTTCTTTTGAATTGTTTATCACTTGCTTTGATTTTGTTCACTGATTGTTGTGTGGTTTGTCTCTTCAGCTATTGCGGATGAATTACGGTCTCTTATTTGCTGTGGGTATTTAATTGGTAATTGTGTATGAGACCTATTTTTAGATGTTTTAAAATTAATGTCCCTCGTACAAAATAAACTTTGTATACTTTTGAAGTCACGTCTCTGTCTTTGACGCCATCTGAACCAGCAGGGTCCTTCTTATTTTTGTAATTCCTTTGGGGTTTATTTTTTTACTTTCCTGGGTGGAGAAGTAACCTAGGTGGCGTAGTCAGTTTTGTAATACCTTTAGCCAAGGGTTACACAATTTTAGCATGCCATTGTTTATGTAGTTTAGTACTGAATTTAGGGGACACTGTCTTATAGCATCTTCTTTTTTAAAGTCTAAGTCACATCTCAAAACAAACCTGAGTGATTATCTCAATCACCACAGCAACAGCTCAGGAAAAGTGTGGTTTGTTGATCCAAGTGGCAATTTCATATAACAGAAGGACAGTGACTTTAATCAAAATACACAGATTGCCCTCCAAAAGCCTTAATGCAACATCTCAACTGGATAAAAACCCGTCAACCGCTCTCTTAGGATTCAGGATGAAAAGAGAAGGATGAAAGTGAATCTGCTCGTATTGAATCACTTTACAGTATATATTGATTATACAGGCTCCATTGTTTATTAATGCATGCTAGTTTAAAGTCACCAGGCATATGTTCTCTATAATGTATAATGTAAATGTATAACTTATATAAAAATAAAAAGTAAAAATGTACGTAAAAAGTATCCAGCAGATAAGTAAAATGCATATATCCGACCACAGACATATCCGACCACATAAGAAAAAAAAAAGTTGCTGGTTTTGATTGTACTAAATTAAAATGCAGCAGTATGTGTAACATAATACCTACTTATAAACAGTAATACCAAACGGACATTTCAAAAGTGATGCAAATCAAGCGATTTGAAATCTATGATGAACTGACCATGAACCAATGTTCCAACGCATTCTCATCCTAGGGCGTCATATGTGACTCTTTTGACAATGCGTATACATCCAACGCACATGGCACCCTTTAGCATCAATATAACACGCTTCGGTTATGGGTAGGTTTAGTTCTGGGGTAGGGTTAGGGTTAGACCACTAGGAGACACCTTCTGGCTCATATATAACTGCGTCTCATATTGACGCTAAAGGGTGCCATGTGCGTTGGATTAATACGCATTGTCAAAAGCGTCAGTATATGAGGCCTTGGGATGAGAATGGGCTGAATGTTCCCTCTGAATTTTGTTACTGCAGTAGAACCCATATAAGGATGTGTGTGTATATATACTGTTTCACTGTATTTTCGATTAAATACCTTTGATACATATTACCCCTTATTTACACTGCACACGTCTGCCGCGCATTACGACTCCGAAAAGGTTTTATTCCGTCATTCACGCGGTGCCAACTCACATTTCAGAAGGGAGGCGACTATGCGCGAGACCACGGGATTTGCCTGTCTGATGTGGATTTTCTTGATTGTTGGGTTTCTACCTTACAGTCTATGGTTTCTATCTAGGATATATTGGTCTGCAATACAATGGAGTCTGCACAGTGTTTTTTTTTTTTTTTTTGAAATTGGCTGTTTTTCTTTTTTACTTTTATTTTGTAATTACGGTGCGGCTTGGCGCCCGTCGAAACTAGACTCGGCGCCTATCTTTAGCGAAGCGGCTGGGGCGTTTCTGAAACACGCCGCCAGAGTTGGGAAAGTTCAAAGTTCAGTTCACAAATGAGCTAGTTCAGTTCATAGTTCATACTTCACAATTTTGAACTAAGTTCACAAGTTCCAAAAATGAACTAGTTCATAATTATTTTTTTTTTCCATATGTTGCTGCAAGCTATTTTTTTTTATTTTTTATTATTATTGCCAAAACCAATATACAACCACAGACAGCAATGATTTTATCGGCGGGCAAAGTTTGCACAGAAATGTTTCCCATCCTCACCGACCTTGCCATAAAACTCATTTAAATTATCATACAACGCCTCCTCAATGCTTTGTCGACTAGATGGCGGCGGTGCGACACTGGTGGCTTGTGTTGCCAGATGGGATGTTTTTTTTTCTTTTTTTCGCTACATATTAAAGGGGTCATGAACTGGCTTTTTAAATTTTAATTATATTGTTGTCTGAGGTCAACTTATGACGTTCACTTGGTTTTTGCATTCAAAAACATCAAAATGAATAAGTAATAGGCTATTTTGTACCCAAGTTTTGAGCCTACCTGAAAAACGCTCGGTTTTTATGAGCGTCTCGCACTCAAGACTTGGAAGTAAACGGCCACTGCTGTGAGTGGATAACAGTTTTGCATATTATAATGAGTTTCAACTCACACGTCGATGCACTTGGGGGAGATGGTTCTGAAAACATTCAATGTTGTAAAATGGTAACCGTAATAATTCGCCCATACATGTTCGACCCAGAGTCGGTGTGTTGCACCATTCCTGTCAGATCCAATATAGACGGCACAGCACCGTTCTTTACTCTTAATCAGTCTGCAAATCTAGTCTTGTTTACAAAACAATCCTCAGCAAAATGAAGCGAACAGATGGACAATGTTTTACCTCATCAGCTGGAACGTCATTAAAAATAACATTTATCCATGCAGTCCTATTGGACTCCAGAGGACGCTTATACAGCGACTGTCTTCTTCCACAACCAGGCACTGCACAATATTTTGTATTGCTCGCTAGCTCGATCCGGTTTGTCATCACGAGGTAGGCATCTATGTTATTTAGCTATGCATGTAATGCACGAATCGGTGGGCGGGGCTAAACCGGCCGTGTTGAAGTAGGCGTTGATCTTCTTCTTCTGCGGGGGTGGGGTTTTATCCTCTTTGACGTCATAGTTCCCCACTTTGAAAAATGAGTCGTTTGCTGAGGCTGGTGCCAATAAAAGCTTTTATTGGACTAAAAAGGATGTTTTCAGTTCTGAAACGTACAGGATATTCTTATAATATGATGGCCTCTTAGATGTCAAAAGCTCAAGGAAATTTTGATTTCTCAGTTCATCACCCCTTTAAGTCCCGTTTACGTAGTGTTTTAGATGGATTTTCGCCTGGAAGGCTCAGTAGAAATCTGGCACCCTATTGATCGAAGGCAAATTGAGAGAGCGTTTGTTCACAGACACCAGAATAAACACGTTCACAGTAACATTCATCAGGCAGTAATACAGTACGTTCAGTTCATATTCGCCCAAAATATGAACGCGTTCAGGCACAACACTGTGTGCCGCGGCTGGTGTAAACACAAGCATTGACTTGTTAGGTACGTGCATTAGTAGGACTGATATAATGGGCAAGCGTGCTCCATCAAGCTTCATTTCAATCTCTGACTCTGAGCTCATTTTTGTGGAGGTGATCACAACCCAGAGCAGCACACCCCCACCACCAAACCCTGTTCCTGACACATCAGTCTGACAGTCCTGCTGTGAATTAAATCAAAACCACAGTCTGCATAAAACCAAGAACATTCTCTTCTGCCCTGAGGACACAAACCAACAAATCAGACCAAACCACAGCAAACAAATCCTCCACCAATCGAATGTAAAGACATGGTTCGTCTATCCCTGACCTCAACACAGCAATGCTATTTGAGTATGTGGACATAAATGTGACAGCATTTTTTTATTTATTTATATGTTTAGGATTCCTGAAGACCTGAACACATTTTGTATTGTAAATCCAGACAGCCAACAGTCTCTGTAAACACCGAAAGACAATAGCACAATAAACAAACTAACAAAAAAAGTGGACTAAAAAATTAGTTTTAATATTGCGGAATAGTGGTATCCTCTGCTAAGGGAACAAATGCTAACTTTACAACATCATATCACAACAAAAACAAAATGTTAAAAAATTGGTCATAGTCAACTAGTGCTGTGAGGTCAAGCCATATTCATTTATATAACAATTTATACAATGCCTTCCTGTACTTTAGAAACAGTAAAGAATGGTGCTAGCAAATCTAGTCATGGGTTAAATTCCCAGGGAAATCTAGAATTGATCAAATGTGTACCTTGAATGCAACACATGCTGCTTTAGATAACAACGTCTGCCAAATGTAATACATGTAAATGTACAATACATATTAATTCAAAGCAGCTTTCTAAACAAGAAAAAGAAAACATCAGCAGCAGCGCTAGGGAAGATAATAGTGTCATTATTCAGCTCAATTTAGTTCAATTTTGTTTGAATTCAATTCAATATCAGTGTCGATGTTGCAAAGTTAGTGCCATTATCCAGCTCAATTCAGTTCAAATGTTGTTCTCATCCAATTGTGTCAGTCTGGTTAAACAAGATGTAGAGATTTTTTGGGTCCATACCAATAAATTATAACCAATGGCTTGCCTTGAGAATATGTATTGGATTTGATGAAAATCATATTTCCCAACCACTGATGAAGTATGTTCAGCTGGTAAGGGAGTGAATCTGTATTTAAAATAATAAAAAATTATAAGCATAGAGAAATACAAAAGAACAAAAATACAAATTAAATAAGTATAGTGCTTTATGTTTTTCAGGTACATCTAACTGTATTCAGTTACAGACATTGAACAATCAAATGCAAAATAACATGACATAGTCTTCACTATAAATAAAATATAATAAATATAATTAATAATACAATTTACCTTTATTTAATAATTAAAGGCCAACTGAAGTGCAGTTGGAGCATACTGAATGGCTGGAGCATACTGAATGGCTCCTCCCTCTTTTCAAATAGCCAATAGTGTTTAGTTTACCTCACAGACTGCAATTTGTAATGGACAGCACCATGGAAGCGAAACCGAACGCTGAAGATATGGTGATAACCGTATCAACCGTATGATAATTCATAGCCTTTAGGCTAACATATTCAAACTAAAAGCTAAAAAGTGTACATTTTGATTTCAGGGGCCCTTTAAAGCTACATAAGTGGTTTTCTCATTTGTTGTTTGATTATTATTGGTGGTGGCAGACTGCAGCAGGGATATTAGGCTGCTGTCACTTTAACACGAACGCACAGATCCAATATGATGATACACATCCGTTTTCTTGTTTACAACACATAACCGCCTGCGTTTTAAGGGGTGCAATATAACATGTATTTGTGTTTTTTCTTATTTTTCATAAATTTCACGTTTATTGTAAGCCGCTTTCTCCTCTGTCATTTGAATGACTGGTTGACTTCCTGAGTCTATGAAACCACTCCCTCAGAAACAGGCAATGGGCTCAGATTGGTTAGTTTGTTGTTGTATGTGTGTTCCTGTCAAATGTAAATAATGGTGTCGATACTGCAGTATCAGTTTGAGCCAGAATCAGACCCAGAAAGCGGCAATGAAGAGAGTCAAGCAGAACCTCACCACACGGCTCTTACAAAACATTCCTGAATGGTAATTTGCCTATATATATATATATATATATATATATATATATATTACTTTATAAACGTTTGTCTTACACAAAATAGCATTGAACTAACTGGCTACTATATACACAAACAGCGTTGGCACTTGTTTACGTTCTTGATCAAATCGAAAAATAACACCATAGGGTGACCATATTTTGATGACCAAAAACGAGGACACTCGGCCCAGCAAACACATGGGCCAATTTCAATACATTTAAAGTAGGTTATGCCTCCTCTGTATGGATAGAAAATTGTTATATTGTTATATGAAAACAGGACATGTCCTGGGAAAACAGGACAGTTGGTCACCCTAAAAATAAAAATACATTTACAACATTAGGACCTATACAAAATTTAGGTCCATATGTTTGTACGCGTTTGTCGTAGACACAAAACTTGATAACTAGTAGCCTAGTGGCTATAAAGCCAGCACTGGCATTTGAAAAAAATAAAATAAAATAAATAAAACACAAGGCTACATCTGAAATTATACATACCAATACATTTAAAATGATTAAGTCTGAGCCGACTTACAGGTTGTGGCCCAACAACTGCTGCCTCTGGTTTTAAAGTTGGAACTGCTTCATGTTTAAGTAACAGTTTCTTGATGAATCCGGCATTGAATTTGTGGAGATTCTGGAAGCTGTCTCCCGTAAAATGTGCAGCACAGAGAGCTAGATTACGACCGTCATTTTCAGGAACATAATCAAACATAAATTGTATCCATTGTTGACGAAGTACAGCATCTGTGGGAAGCTCGAACACAGAAGACCTGACAGCTGGGTGAACATAACACACTCGACGAGCCGCAGAAATATGCGCATGCCCTTTTCTGCATATTCCGGAGGGAGGGGTTGATGCAAATGTATGGGTTAGTGACGTCTAAAACCCAGCTGTAGTCCCAATCGAGTCATTTTTGTAGGCATTAAAATTCCTGATTTTTAAAAGATGATATCTCTGCTTACATTGAACTTTCACCGCTGCAACTTTGCAGATACTGTTCATGCACCAACAGCAACATTACACACTATTTAAAATAAAAAAAAAGTGAAATTGCAATCAACCACCCCTTTAAGTGGATACTCACCGAGATGGCCATTTTGACTTATTTTTGCATGCACGTGTCCATTCAAGCTCAAAAGAAGAGACAAAGGCAATGAATTTGGTGTCCACATGCTGTCTGCGCACAGTACAGTAGTACTTCGCAATATCAATGCTAAAACGATATTTTGTGCAGCTCAAATAGTATACTAAATACATATATAATGCTAATGTGTAATTCTATAGAGCTTTTATAATAATAATTATTATGATAATAATTTATCATCAAATTATATAGCAACCACTGTATTTATTGAGTACATCTAGTGAGATAACAGTAGTATAGTGTGCACTTGTTTTACTTTGACCACAAATTCATCTATAACTATGGAAGCTTTTTCCACCACAAAATACATATTAAAAAGGTAATTGCGACTTTTTATCTCACAATTCTGACTTCTTTTCTCACAATTGCTAGTTCACATCCAGCAATTCTGATGATTTTCTCACAATTGTAATTCTGACTTTTTTATTTTCTTTTTAAAGTGGCAAAAATGACCTTTTTTCTCTCTCAGAATTGCGAGTTATAATGTCAGAAAAGTGAGATATTAACTTATAATTCTGAGAAAAAAGGTCATTCTTTTTCCCCAGACTTTAAAAAGAAAAGAAAAAAAAACGTCAGAATAGAGGGATAAAAAGTTGCAATTATCTTATAAAATTGTTTTATTCTGACGGAAATAAGCTTCCATATATATAACACTAAACAACATCTCAATAGACGAATGTATTGGACTTTGCAATCATCCGTTCTGAGGGGAAATGTTCCGTTTTTGGTCTCCTGGCTAAACTGACTAGGACTCATGCTCCCTACTGATATGATTCATCTGCCTCAGCACCATCAATCTACAGTCCTATCCTGAGAGCTGCTTAACACCTTCCCATCAGGCTCATAAGATATGGTCCTGTTGCCATCATAGATCAAACATCGCATAGCAGTGATGGTCTTCAATCACAAGCCTTCCACTAGATAGAGAGTCCCTTCACATGATCATGTACGGGCGGCGCCATACATCCTGGAAGAGCCCATGTGTCAAGCAGAAAGGATATAGACACAGCACATCAAAAAAAAAAAATGTCTGTTAGGAAATACAAATGAAAATGAAAAAAAAGAAGAAGAAGAAAAAAGAAAACATTATCACAACACACAGACGCTTTGACGAAGATGCCACCCCCCCCCCCCCCCAAAAAAAAAAATAATAAAATAAAATAAAAATTAAGGAGGGCCTTCAAAGCAAACACATAAATGCTCACAGCTTAGCTTTCGTATCTCCCCTTTAAATGAAAAATGTCCTAAAGGGAGTTTATGCACTTTAATTTAAGTTCCCATAAGAATTATACCAGCCATTGCATGGCTAAACATAGCTCTATTACTCAGAGTGTTCCTTCTGCAGAAATGATAATGGATAATTGAAACCCAAAGCTCGTGAAATAATCATCATTATGAGCGGAAGACGGCTGTTCGGCTTTACATCTTTTAGAACTCACTTGCAATGAGCTCACAATGGGAAGGATCCTGGTAAAGTGAACACGGACTCGAGCCAAACGCATACCATATGATTTCAGATTGTAAAAGATTTTTCACTTAAATTGTGTGTACACTGTGGTTGCACTACTTCAGACTGAATTATGACAGTCAGATGCTATGACATCAAAGTGGTTTGTAGTTCATTTGTTATATATTACTGAATTACCATATAAATGGTTTAAAGTTACATTATATGTCATATAAACATTACATTCAATTTTAATGTAAAAAACTTTCAAATTTATTGGTATCGGCACATGGTCTAAAAGGGTTGTCCCTATTCTCTTAATGAGTAATGGATGTGTTTTGAGTGTAAAAGCCAGTTGCGCACGCTATTAACATGGCATTTACTGGCACTGAATTGATAGGGTGTGTATGATAGGGCCCTAAATGTGAGAATACAGTTACATCTACAGTATACAAGCTCTAAATACCTAGGAAATCGGCCTTTGATATGTCATGTATGCTCTCTTGTTAATTTTTTTTTGTGTGTGTGTGTGTTTCTGTGATGTCAGCAACTATTTTTGTTGGTATTATGGCTAACACTTTACAATAAGGTTAATTAGTTAACTACATTAGTTAACAAACTAATAATGAACAGCACTTTTATTTATTAATCTGTGTAAATGTTAATTTCAATGTTTACTAATACTTTATTCAAATCTTGTTAACATTAGTTAATGCGCTGTGAACTAGAGCTGTCGCGGTTATGGAATTTCCCTTCCGAGATGCGGTATTACCGCCATTTATTTATTTATTTAATTTATGTATTTGTTGCTATATAAATAAAGTTTACGATGTGGACAAAAACGAGGACATTTTCAGTAACCAATGTAACCGAAACTAAACAGCGTCTACAGTATATGCGCATTGAAAGACTTTCACTCAGCTCGCATATTGTTATGACAACGGATTTGAGCGAGTCATTGAACCGTTCATTCAACGAACACGTTTAAAAAAAGCTGATTCTTTAAAAGAGATGTAAAGAAACAAGATGTTAGGCTAATTATTTTTAACTTTGAGGTTCAACTTTTCAAGGCTCAGCTGAGCACCAATGCGTCGCATGGGCAACGCTGACTCTGATGCTTCACTTAGACTAATATAGCATTGATTCAATGCGTGACTCGCTGATTTTATTTCACCGCGGCTTCCTTGTGCTGTGGGATGCTGACCAGCGCTGCTGCTGTCGCGCATTTATGGGAAAATACCCGTGAAAAGAACGTTAATGATGATGTGACAAATATTTCGCTTCCCTTTGACACGACAAGCTTTTCACGACTTCAAAGACAGATGCAGGTAATTGCACACGCTCTGCCGATCTCTCTCATTCACTGTCTGTGTGAAGCCTGTAGGCTACACATCACCATGATAAACAGTATTGTTATCATTATGAACTTGTTTAACATTCAATACACATGCATTAAGTTCAAAACAAGAAGGGTATAGCTTTATAAAAAAAAAAAACGTGAATATCGTGGTTGCTGCGGTTACGTGCAATCCTCTGCGGTTGACTTGTCAGAAGCGCGGTACTACAATATTGCGGTTACCGCGACAGCCCTACTGTGAACTAACGCGAACAAACAATGAACAGCTTTATTTTTATTAACTAACATCAAAAAAAAAATTAACAAATACAGTAACAAATGTATTGCTCATGGTTAGTTCAGGTTAGTTAATATATTAACTAATGGACCTTATTGTAAAGTGTTAACGTGTTATGATATGTTGATAAATTGGCATGTTATCTTGGACACAAAACTGATTCAGTACACGTTAAAATGTATCACACAATCTGACAAGCAGCAACCATAAAGGACAACAGAAAGCACACAGCCAGCTTTTAACTCCATAAGTAAAATAATAATGTTAAACCAGTGCATCGATCTCCACTCGTTTCATCTGAACAACGGTGTTGGTGTGATGCCAAATGGACACTGAGCCAAACAAGACACTTCCTTTATTTATCGTGTCGTCTTTTGAAGGTGAGGGTGGAAAATCGGTCTCAAAATAACACAAAACCTAACACACATCTCTCTCTTCATCTCCTGAGAGGCTCAGCTAATTGTAAAAGACTCATTAGCCAAAACCGTCTACACCGAGTGCATCCATCAGACAGTGAACCCTGCAATAAATCACTCGGATTTCTGCCCTCGCAGGCTGAGTAAGGGGCAGTCGAGGGCACCAATAAAACCCATCGAGCTGCTGCAGTGGGAAGGGCCCGATGTCAGGAATGAGGGACCACACCACTGCCAAATGTAGACAGCCAACAGCAGGACAGATGCTGCGCCACCAACCTGGCATGTTCGTAAGACCCTTCATCCAAGCCAGTACACATCTCAGTCTTTCATCACCATATATGATTACAACAGCACAGAGCTGAAGTGCAGGGAGTACACAACGCTACCGAATCACAGACAAACCAATCAGCAAGCATGATCAGGACGGGGAGCGAAGCTGGTGCCAAGACCCTAGTGAGAGAATGCAGCATCTGTGTAATTGGCTGGGAAAGATCAGAGACAAAGCCATTCAGAACATCTACCTAGAGCAAGCGCCTTGGGACAG
Source organism: Pimephales promelas (assembly GCF_988280905.1). Lineage (NCBI taxonomy): Eukaryota > Metazoa > Chordata > Actinopteri > Cypriniformes > Leuciscidae > Pimephales > Pimephales promelas. The sequence goes on from NC_142781.1 coordinate 9,477,828, forward strand.
AGATGAGATTTGTTTCTCAAAAAAAGAACTGTACAAAAGATTCTAAAGAATGGTGACATCAATGGGATGAACAGATTTACTGGAAACAAAAGAAAGGGAAACATGCTGCTTTGTGGAATGGCTTGAGAATTTTCGGTTTATTACAGTACCTGAGGGCAATGTGACCTGATTGTCGATTTAAGTTGATGGTAAAAACTAAGCATTTGATATACTTGACTGCAGAATTTTGAACAGAAGCAGGGGCTGTCAAACTCCAAAAAATGAAGAAGAAAAAAAAACACCATAAAACAAGTTTTCTGGAGTAATACAACTTTCAGAAGAAGAAAACCACTTTATTTTTTACTTTTACTTCAACTCAACTCCAGCGCAAAATGAACCTTTGGTCTAATAAAACATCGGTACCTAGTCAACCGTTCTCTGAGATTTGTTTTCATGATAATCGAATGTAAAAAGTTTTATCTCTAAAAACTGTTCAGCGTATAATGCTAGTACTGGGGGCATTTACTAAGTGAAAATAAATCGCTAGTTAATACCACTAACAAGGCTCAAAATAGCCCCACACTCACACAGTAACATAATGAGGGTCCATACATGCAAAACGAAGCATTGAGAACTTTGTAAGTGTACGGACCGTTTAATAAGAAGATACTTATTAGACACTTCGTGTATACAGACAGGAGCCATCTTAGAAAAATAGTCTCGATAAGTCGATCCCCGAAACGCCGTTCATGCAGTTCAGAAGTTCGCTGAACTTCGTACAGTTCAGCACACTTGGCACGTCGTTCGTGGTTTGACTTTTCGTGACTGTTTTCCAAGATGGTTCCTGTCTGTATACACGAAGTGAACTGTCTTCATAAAGTATCTTCTTATTAAACGGTCTGTACACTTAAAAAGTTATCAATGCTTCGTTTTGCATGTATGGACCCTCATTATGCTACTGTGTTAGTGTGGGGCTATTTTGAGCCTTGTTAGTGGTATAAACTAGCGATTTCTTTTTACTTAGTAAATGCCCCCAGTACTAGCATATATGCTAAACAGTTTTTAGAAATAAAACTCTTTACATTCGATTATCATGAAAACAAATCTTAGAAAAGGTTCATTTTGCGCCGGAATTCTCTTTTTAAAGGGAATTTTACACAAACAATAAATATGCCTTACAATCATCCATTTAAAAACATGATCTCTGCAGGAATAAAATAGTTCCATTTGATTTACACAATTGAAGTTTTTTTTAATTCAGACCTGAATTGAAGTAGTTATTCACTGAACAACATTCAAACTTGCTATGTCATAATCCAGTGTAGTCTCATCCCAAGACGTCATAGAACTGACTTCTTGGGACGTCTTTTGACCATACATCAACATCCGCCTTTTCAGGGTACCCTTAAACGTCGGTTAGATGACATTATCGGACCCTAACCCTACCCCAGACCTAAACCTACCCCTAAACCTACTCCTAAACCTAACCGATGATAAAGGTAAAGCGTCAGTTGTATGACGGCCCGGGATCGTCATGCAACCGACGATTAAGAGTACCCTAAAAGGTGGATGTTGACGTATGGTCAAAAGACGTCCTAAGGGACTTCTTGGGATGAGACTGTGTTACATAATCTGACATCGATGTTGTGATATCTACCGTGCATTTGTATATACAGTATGAAAATGTGAATGAGATTTTAGTAATGCAACTGAATCAAGATTATCGGTAGATAACAGCTTTAATCTCAGTCTCTTCCAAACAAAAAGCTACAGTATGGTTTCAGATGACTGAGAATAAAGTCACATGTACTTTTATGATGCATTCTGGTCCTTTATGGAGCTTGATAGCCAGTAATTTGGATGCTTTAAACAAATGGAAAAGCAGTCTCAAACAGTCTGCTAAATATCACCTTTTGTCTTCCGAGAAAGTCACACACAACATGGACTGCCATGAGGGTGAGTAAATGATAACATAATGCTAATTTTGTAATTATATTAACACCTATATAATTGAATAATAATAAAAAAAAAACTGACAACTGACTACTATGTATGCAAACTGCATTCAATATTACAAAAGCCTAACTTGATAGGGCCAAGCACTCTGTCATTTCATCCAAAACCATTTAAAATTCTATGATCAAGGCATGTCACAAATTGGCTCACATTTGATCAAATTGGACAATTTCACTACTGTGTCCTCCCATTTTTGACCCCCATATTTATCTCAGTCAAAAGCTCTCCATCCGTCTCACGTACATGTGAAACAATTTCAAAAGGCAGACCCTGGAGGCATCAGTCCTGTCTGGTAATTGGGTCCCTTGTCACCCATTGAATGCAATAACAACATTCTTGGGCTCAGCCTTAATCTAAATGACATCGGTGTCCTAGTTTGCTTCCTGAGTGTTATATTCCTCGGAAAGGTTACGACAGAGTTGCAGTCTATTAGAGGCATTTCATCCAGGAGAGTCGATAAGCGCAGAAAACGTGGAAAAATAACCATATGAAATTAAACCTCTATCAATGATCACAGAAGGGAAAATGTGCAAATGATGTTACAGCTGTAGTTTAATTACAAGTTTCTTTTTTGTTTTTCTATATCCTCCCACCCCCCTTTTTGTCTAGGTAAACAGATTTATTGTTTAAAGTAAATGACCAACGAGTAGTATGGATGGTTATTGACAAAGAGTTTCGAGAAATTGATTGGATATTTAAGCACAAGCTCTTGATTTTATTCAATTCAATTTCGATATTCAATTTATCTCAATCAACATCCTCAACTAATGTTGTAATCTCTGGTAGTTGGTACAATACTATAATGTTAAAGGTTAAAATTAACAACAGAGTCAAAACCTATTTGCTAATGTATTTATTTTTGGATATAATATTGTTTTCTACCAAACCCTGACACTTATTGAATTTCTTTCCTGAGGTAAGATTACATGACATTTATTTTCTTACAAGCATTACATTCGACATAATAGGTTTCAATATGTTGTACTGTTTCTTTCAGCATGATGCTCATTCATGCTCATTTTGTGCAATAGCCTAACTAGTAGTAAAGAGGAAAAGATGCCCTGATCACATGCAACACAGAGCGAAACAACTTTTTTTTGTTGGAATTCCGTGATAAAATTTGAATTTGGAAAATGAGACTTTGTTTCATATGAAAAGTAACAATGTACTGTACATAGCTTAATGTGATTATTGAATAGGATATGCCCACTGCAAATAAAGTTTATTTGCAAAAAAACAGCACAGATTAAAATGTTGACTTGGAACTTAAAGGGACAGTTCACTTTGAAATTAATTTTTGATATGTTTTAGCTTACCTCAAGGGCATCCAAGATGTAGGAGTCTTTGTTTCCACAGTATTTTCAATTTTGATATTTTCAGGTCAAACCGTTCTTGTCTGTCAGTCATATAATGGAGGTTTATGGGGTCCACCTCAAAGAGCATGCACAGAGAAGTCCAAATTAAACATGATTTAATGACTCGTAAATGTAAGTACACATTGATGGCCTAAGACACGAAACGAGCGGGTTGTGTGAGAAAACGAACAGTATTTATATCGTTTTTACCTCTTGTAACCACAGTCACATCCAAGTACTCTGAGGGCGAGGGCGCTTCTGTCTGCGCTCGTTGTATTGATACACATTGCATTGATACACATTGATAACCGCTCGTTTCATGTCTTATGCCATCAATGTGTACTTACTTTTACGAGTCATTAAATCATGTTTAATTTGGACTTCTGTGCATGCTCTTTGAGGTGGACCCCATATACCTGCATTACAGTATATGACTGAAAGACAAGAACGGTTTGACCTAAAAATGTCAACATTGAAAATACCGTGGAAACAAAGACTCCTACATCTTGGATGCCCTTGAGGTAAGCTAAAACATATCAAAAATTAGTTTCAAAGTGAACTATCCCTTTAAGAATTGATATTGGTTCATTGGTTCAATATATACTATCAACCCGTCCTAATAAATATGCATTCTCTCAGATGGGAGTATCTTCAGGAACTCAGAAATGCCTCAAGCAGTTTCTTGTAAATCTCAGGGTTCAATTTGACACTGAACAGAGCTGATAAATGTCATGACCCAATCTTAACTCAAACTTCCTGAGAGCAAGAATACTTCAAACAAACTTTCATTCTAGGTATTCTTCAATGATAAATGATCTGCAGTTGAATAGAAACTGATTCAATTTGACAATGACTTGTGGAGCTAAAAAGAAAGAAAAAAAGAACCAAACTTCAAGCTCAGTAACAATGATCAAATATTCTCACAGCTGCAGACCCAGTGTGCTCTGATAACGTTGATGAAATCACATCAAGCTATAAAGTAGGGATGGGACGGTATGAAAATTTCATATCACGATTATAGTGTCCAAAATAATCGTGATTATCAATATTATCACGGTTTTGTTAAAAATTTATGAAAGTGCTCAAAAAGAACTGATGCTCACACTGAAAACATTTCAACAAGTTTTATAATTGAAAATCAACAAACAACAAATAAAACAAGCCTCTCTATGCAGTTTTTTTTAAGCAAGATTCTATTCTATGGCATTTGCTTCTTTATAATGCCCGTCGTCAATAGCAACACATTATTACACAGCGCACATCCATATCACAACGGACGCGCGCTCTTGTTTCATTCAAATACAACTTGCCGTCTTGCGTCTCCGGTTTTTGATTGTATTGCAAAAATGAAATCAGAGTTGATTTATTGTTTACAGAGTTTGATAATATTGGTGTGATATATCTTGTCTGGACGATTGTTTTACAAAATGAATTCATAAATAGGTAAGATTTAAAACATTAGCTAATATCATTATCAATTCAATATGTCCCCGTAATTATGTGGTAAAAATAAAATCGGTTTAATACGTGATGTATCCATACTTTACTATCCCTTAAAATATCACTCTTAATAATAGTCTTGTTTGAAGTTGTTCGTTCGTCTTTAGCTCAAATCCACTTGCTACGAACTTTTCTTCGTGGAAGCTTCACGTCTATTTCAAGTGAGTGACATAAAATGTTTCAACTCAAAACAACATTTCGTGCCCAATTGTTTCCCAGACGTAGTTTTGGTATTAAGGTCAAAGTTAACTTGCCTTGCGTTCGGGTGATGATCACACAAGACGACTCTGCAGATTTGAAGTGTTTCTATTGCAGTGAATTTTTGTTCGGCTGACAGGGTGACCATCCTCGATCAAGTTTCCCTCAGGACTTTTGTAAAACCCAAAATATGACCACACCTCAGATTTGGTCCTTTTAAAAGGCTGAAAAATCTCCTGAGCACGGTCACTGCCTTCCACCATTCCTTCTCGAATAGTAATTTAAAAAAAATATTGCGTGCTGCGCGCCTGCGTCAGACTGGCCGACGCAGTGAGTTATTAAAATCGCGATAATCAAACACGGTTTTAATGATAATTAAATTTTAAACGATAAAACCGTCAGTACATTTTATCACGGTTTATCGTGAAACCGGTTATCGTCCCATCCCTACTATAAAGTCATTTGTCATGGGCATGATCTTAATGCCAATTGCTTTTTAATAAGCTCCCCAAACACATGATTCTTGTCTCAACTCCAGTTCAATCTGATTGGCCTTTTAATTGAATAGAGCCAGATGCTGAAAAAAGGAAACATGATGCCAGTGCCACAGCCCAACACATGTGCATCAATGTGTCCTGTGAGCGCACCTCCTTAAATTCCAAAGAAGTGGTGCATTAACATTTAGTCACATTTTTTTTATTATTTTTTTTTATTTAGCTCACTATTCCACTAAACATCCCAAATACTTGACAAACGATATTTCTATATTTTCAAATGGTAATAGCAATAGATTCTGCACACATTCTTAAGGACTACAGTATGTGTAACCAAGCATTTTTGCTTGAGTAGTTTACCAGCTTATTACAGAACAGGTAGGCAGAAATCTCAGCAGAACAGGACAACAAAACCTATTCAACCTTCAGATACCTCTATATAAATCTTGGCACTAGAGGAAAAGAAGGAATGCATTAAATACTTTGAGAAATTGAGCGGCATATAAAATGCTGTCTTCAATGACAGACACTTTGCTTTCCTCCTCTTCTCACACCCCAGGTCCATATATTTGAAGAACATCAATTAAGGTAAAAAAAGGCCTTGAGCAAATAAAATGATGCCTATTGATTTCAAACCAACAGCAACTTGTTACACTTGAGAGGACATTCACGTAAAACCATTGTGGCAAAAGTTACTTTATATGTGCGAGCCAATTATATTATAGTATCCTTGTGAGAGGTTCAGAACTGGTAGACAGTTATAAATAAAGTGTATCGTCACTGGACAGCGGTCACGATCAATAGAATAAATTCAAAGCGTGTGATGTGATCGTCATGCAATACCTTCACAACTTCTTACCAACTATCTTTAGAGACTTACAACAGATTCCAGAACTTTCGGGTGGTCTGGAAATAACAAAAGAACATTTCTATAACGTAATACTATAATGTAATTCAAACACATTTTGCACATGTATTTTTTAACATGTTTCAGCAATACAGTTTGGAATAATTACGTTTTTTTTATGTTTTTGGAAAAGAAAGATCATATACTCACTAAGGCTGCTATACAGTAAAAAACAGTAATATTGTGAAACATTATTACAATTTAACTGTTTTTACTAAAATATTTTAAGTGTAATTTATTCCTGTGATGGCAAAGCTGTATTGTCAGCATCAATACTCCATTCTTCAGTGTCACATGATCCTTCAGAAATCATTGTAATATACTGATTTGGTGCTCAAGCGCAAATAACTCAGAGCCTTTGTCGCCATCAAATCAGTTGAGAAAAGTATATTGTGCATATGGAATAATTACGCATAGTCAATCAAAATTAATGATAATTATAGACGTTTTGCTGTAAAACTTGTTTTGGACTAATGAAATGTCTTTGTTATGTGACTGTGAAGGTTTTTACATTGCAAATCATTAATACCTTTTTTGTCTCTCAACATGCCCAAATTGATTCTGATTTACACTCAGCGAAAGGAAAATAGATCTTCAATTCTAGATTAAGGATGTTAACCGATGACCGTTTGACCGATTGCGCTTACAAGATTTGCAAAAAGTAAAGGCTTCAGGCTAAAACACTCAAGGTTAGAGCCAGGACAGATGACAGGATGAAAAAGAAAATTGTGTGTGGGACCATTTCACCTAAAAGAATGACACAGATGTAAGTTGCTGGGCTTAGATTTGGAAATATAGAGAATTTTCAGTTTTCAGTGGTAACATATAAGGTGATGATGATCATCATCTTTCTTTATTATTGTTAGCGCCAACGTTAACGTAACCTCAAACTAAAGCAGCGTCTCTTCGGAGCTGTCATTTTCTTAAACGAGCCACGGCAATGTTTCAAATGAGCTTCTAACGCTAGACTAACGTCTTTATTTTCATTGCGATTTCCCTTTTTTCATTTTAAATAGTGTGTAATGTTGCTGTTGGTGCATTAACAGTATTTGCAAAGTTGCAGCACTGAAAGTTCAATGTAAGCAGAGATATTGTCCTTAAAATCAGGAAGTTTAATGCCTACAAAACGACTCGATTGGGACTACAGCCGGGTTTTAGACATCACTAACCCATACATTTACATCAACCGTCCCTCCTGTTTGTCTACAACAAAAGCGTACAAACATTATGGACCTGAATTTTGTATATGTACTAATGTTGTAAATGTATTTTTCATGTACATATACTTTATGACGTTATTTTACGATTTGATCAAGAACGTAAACCAATGCCAAGGCTGTTTGTGTATATAGTACCCAGTTAGTTTGATGCTATTGTGTAAAACAAACGTGTATAAAGTTAAAAATTACCATTCAGAAACGTTTTGTAAGAGCCGTGTGTGGTGAGGTTCTGCTTGACTCTCTTCATTGCCGCTTTCTGGGTCTGATTCTGGCTCAAACTGATACTGCAGTATCGACACCATTATTTACATTTGACCGGAACACACAAGCAACTTCGCCCGTAAAGGTGTATTTTCCGGACAACGTACACATACTCAGTTTAGCCAATCACAACACACCGTCCCAAACTAACCAATCTGAGCCTGTTTCTGAGGGAATGGTTTCATAGACTCAGGAAGTCAACCGGTCGTTCAAATGACAGAGGAGAATGTGGCTTACAATAAACGTGAAATTTATGAAAAATAAGACTTAAAAAAAAGAAAAAAAAACACGAATATTGCACCCCATAAACACAATCATGCAAAGAAAAAAAAAAAGGCAGTAAACCACCCCTTTAAACCAATCAGTTAACCGGTTTTAACCGGCTAATGAGGCTCAGTGGTCGGTCAAGAACATTTTTAGTTTTCGCCATCCCTATTCTAGATTCTGCCCAACCGTGGAATGCAGGAACTTGTGTTGATGGATGCCTGTATGTTTGTCAGGAAACACCAGAGCAGAAAACACCCTCATTGCTTCAAGGTCACGAGGCTGTAGAGAGCAGATGGATGTTCTCCGCTCCTTCCATTTTCGTAATGTGACTGATTCAATCATGTTCCTCCTTCTCAAGCCTCTGCAGAGTTTCCGTGGCAGCGCTGCTCTTATCTTTACACACAGCCACAAACGTCTCTTTCACTAAGGCTTCTGGTTTAGAGGTGAGCGTCTATAAGCATTATCTCCGTTCTGAATGTAGGTAAAGCTGAGGTCAGCCTTCCGGTATATGGAGGAAATAATCTTCAAACAAGAATATCAGCAGTGCTCTCCCACACTTCCACAAGAGCTGTAATGTGAAAGCCCTTCAAAAAGAGCTTCGTCTAAAGAAATCCACAAACAAACAATTCCTGACAAAACCCATTCGTCTTTATTTTCAGTAGAAGTGCAACTTTTTGTACAGTTACAGTTCATAATATCCACTGACAGCTTCTAAACACCGAACAATTATCATAAAAGCAGCATGCTGTATTAAAAGTCTTCTGAATCCATGTACAATAAAATAATAACGTCTTTATTGTTTGCAGTGTATGGTATTTTTGTCCTCTACTGACATGCTCACTATGAATGTTGCATGGGAATGGCTCTGAGAAGATTCTTTAAAACGTTCTGCTCTTAAGTTTCACTGAAAAAATAAAAGCAAATGGGTTTCAGTGACACAGTTGTGAGTAAATAATGAAAGAATGTTCATTCTTGGCTGATTCTTAAACCCTTACCATATCATCACGGTATAGAAAATCAATGACGTTTTAAAATGTAACGGCATTACAGGGAAGAGCACTCGACGGTGAGTCTGCACTTTGTTACGCATCCCATATGAAATATTTCGTTTTAATAGAGACATCTAGGTTCTTGCAAGCTTGCGCGTGGGTGGAATAGCATCTGTTTGATGGGGTAACGCTGATCTCCCTAGAGCCCCAACAAGAAGCCTCACTCGCCGCAAAGTGCTGCGCTAACTGTCATTTAGCATCAAAGCACAAGAGCTTCAGCTTGCACCATGAAAGCACTGCCTCTCAGACATAATATTGCATTTCCTTGTGGCTGGATGAAGCCCTGTTTTCCATGACGATGTGGTGAGAAGGATCTCTTCCAGAAACAGCCATAGAAAAGCAAAATATCTTGATTGAAGCTATCTGGCATGGTTTCCTTCCCATCTGTGACTGACACTGAACCAGAACAGGATCCCGGAGAACAGGGGCACATGGACACCTGTTTGCCTTCACCCATCATGTTTTATGTATGGGCTTGATGCATTATTCATGTGCTGGAAGGAGAGGCGGGACTCCCAGGTACATATGCTGAGGGTTATAAATGTCCAGCCGAAAGAAAAAAAAATGTGTTGGCCTTATTTCACTTGAGATGCAAGAGAGAGAGGGCCTTGGGTAGCTCTTTCAGGGGCGTTTCTCGTCCACAGCTCAATCGTGAATAATGAGGTGTTGGACATCTCCATCACACCTCAGCAGATGCTGAGTCTAAACTTAAATGAGTCTGGGGAGCATAGCTCAAACCATCACAGTGCTACAAGATGAAATACATCACATTATTAAAGCTTGCTGGCAGGGCAAGATTACCGAGGGCTCTAGACTTGCATGGACCCCAAATGGCAAGACATTCCCCGCCCTGTTTGTTTCATATCTGAATCTACTAGACCCCAATAGAGCATCACAGTACTGCCAACAGCCCAAGAGAGCATTGGTACCGGAAGTAAATTTCCCATTCATTTCTCCCATTGACGTTTTGTAAAATCCATATCTAAAGAGTATTAGAGCATGTCTGAGGATAACCAGCCACGGCTGAACTCATAAGAATATACAACATATCATTTCGAATGAAAAAAAACGAAGAGAAAATCCCAAAAAAGTCAAGGGTACAAGCCTGTGTACATATTTTCATCTCAGAGCAAAGGAACTACTCCTCCCATAAACCACCATGCCTCACTAAAGTTGACTGAAAGCCACCCTTTTGAGTGACTTCCAAATCTGACGACGGCCACGTGAACTTTTTCCTCCAGTGAATTGTATATAGTGAATGTGCAGGGAAACTCTTTTCCTCAAATTAGCGGAAGCTCGTATGCAAAAAGCATTTGCACATGCTAAAACATTGAGCATCTGGCTCGCTCATAGGCTGTGCACATCCAATGGCGCGGGCGCCTCTGACGTGCAACCAATGAACTAGCCCTACGTCATTACAAGATCTTCAGTCTTCCCGGACCTTTGCGGGGTTTACCCGGACAGTTACACGACTTCCACCAATCAGATGCATCACTGTGGGATTGTGGGATTGTTCAGGATTGTGGGTAATGAAGTATTTATCCAAGACATCACAAATTAAAGGTATTTATCTTAAAACAAGGTTAGTGCCCCATGAACTTTTGGCATTTATATGAGCATATGCAATCGCTTAGTACAGCCGTAGCTGGATTTAAGTCTATCATGTATGGATACGTTTTTATGGCAAATTGTATTGAATTCTTACTTCCGGCACCGTCTCTATTTGTAACGAAGAGGTCCAATCACAGGGTGCCAACGAAAGAAACCAGGGCCCCCTGAATATCCATTGTAGTTTCATGATCACATATGAACCAGATGGCCATTTTAAACTACAAACCATCAACTAACCATCATGAGCTTGATGGTTCTCTGAGCTTGACGGCTTCCGCATAACTTCAAGAACAAGTTTTACAACACGCTTCGCAATGTACTAAGGTCTACGTCTAACGTGAACATTATTTAACCTGCTTTTGACAATTGGCAATAAGTGATGGTACAGTATATAGTTTAAAAAGTTTACAACATTTGTATTTTTTTTTCACACACGCCTATTGTTTTGCACCAGAACACATTGATTCATCAACTAGGGTCACATTGATTACCATCATGCTCATTTTGCATGGATTATGAAGCATCAACATTGAGGGTTTCATCCACTTCCACTGACTCACAGAGACAGCTTAGTTTTGCACAGTTTGTATTTCACTGATAAAAGAAAGAAAGCCATACACATATGGGACTAAATTATAAGATAATTATAATTTGTTTTTTCCATTTTTGGAGCGAGTATTCATTTAATATCCAGTGTTACAGTTTTTCCTCCTTTGGTTTGGCTCATTTCTTGAAACAGAAATGACATTCTCAAAACTCTAAGATCATTTGGCAAAACAGTCTTACGGTTCAGCACAACACTATAGCTCACTTGCAAAAGCTCGTATCTCTCCCAAAACTGTTCACTCATGCTTCAAAACTAAATTCACTTCGCATATAAAGAGTCAGTGCAACCAAAATGACAAAGATCCTTCTCAATTGCTTTGGCTCATTTCTCGAAACAGACCGGATGTTCTCAACACTCTTGGCGCTTTTGCCAAAATAACGTGGATGGTTCGGCACAACACCAGGGTTCACCTGCAAAAGCTCATACCTCTCCCAAAACAGTTCACTCATGTGTCAAAACTAAATTTCATTCTCATTTAACCAGTCAGTGCCCCATGGACACTACATGGACACAAACAACATGGGCACACCTCCAATTACATAGGAATGTTCTGTTCTCCACAAGTTCAATATACTGCCTGCCACCACTCCAGTGGCTCCAAACCTGGGGTACATGGATCCCTATGCAGAGGTACTACAGGGGGTATCTGACAGAAAGGGGAGGGTGAAAATCATCAATGACTAGACTTACTAAAATGTTATAGTAAAACCCACAGTATTAGATAGATATTATCTAAAGATAGATATTACTGTAGACAGATTTACAGTACATGGGAGGCACTAATTGCAGCTCTTTTTTTTCTCCAAACATACGGTTTGATTGATCACCTGAGATGTGTGAAACTCTGATTGATCACCTGAGATGTGTGAAACTCCTCCTTTGTTAGTCAAGTTCTTTCAATTGCTGTAATAAATGTATCGAATGTTCCAAGGGATTCATATATGGTATTCATGGTATTATGTTCTTGACTAATTTTGACAATTGAACAGACTATTGTGCATGTGATGACTTATACAATGAAATGACGCCGACACATTTTGGAGTGAACAACCATTAGACTGAGAATGAACAATCGGTTTAGATCAACAAGATCTATTCACTTGGAAATTGTGCTAAATGTAGGCTACCTGTACTTAATCATGTGCAAAGATGTACTGAGACATTGAGACATGTACTTAGGCATTTGCAATTTGATGAACTGAATGAGAAATTCAATTCTGTTGTGAACAATTGCCAAGTAGTTTGGAGGTTTGTCCATGTTGTTTTGAGAATGTCATTTCTGTTTCAAGAAATGAGCCAAACCAATGGAGAAAAACTGTAATAGCATTACACTTAACCAGCTCTCCTACTCTATTTCTGAGTCCCAGAGTATGATAAAAAAAAGAAAAGTTTTTACTCATTGTTAGAAAGTGTTTTTTTTTAATTTAACTAATTAAACATGCTTTTAGTTTAATAACCCTTAAATATGGTTAATGGACTGTTGGGAGGGTTCCCATTTTATTTCGCATATGTTAATATAGAGACATAGCAGATAAACACAAGCTTGAGGACATCACTGTATCTTAGTATCTTTAATTTATTTTTCATCTGTTTTCTTAAGCTGAGAGTTTATTATTGTGGAATTTGATTTTGTGTAATAACCAGCACTAAAGCAAACAGCATTTTCCGAAGGAAATCGATCAAGCACATTTGAGCTGTCAGCAGGATTACAGCCGGACAATGAGATTCATTGCAAATTGCTCTGAACGATTACAATGCCAACTTAAACTGATTCACTCTCCCTATGTTTCTATGATTTGTTGTGCGTGTGAGTGTGCGTATGCACAATGCCTCTCAAACTGCTCATAAACAATAAACCGCGACCTTTGCGAGAGGAGGCGGGCAAATAACGGATAGAATGTGCTAATTCAATTACGCAAGTTGAGTAATTGCCTCGGTCAGTGTTGTGGATTGAGCCTATGGCTCAAACGTCCTTGGGATAAATTAAAAGCCGGGATAATGATGAAGATGGAAGGGGGAGGAGTTCACTGTAGAACAAAACAATGAATCTAGCATTTCTCCTGGAATGAATCTTTAGCTTATTAGCACAAACACACACACACACACACATTGTGGCTAAGCTCGCAATGCCATGCAGGGTGTCGCAGGAGTATTGTGGTCTTCATAAATAGGTGTTGAGTTGGCTGAAGACGGTGCCCTGGAGGCTGAGGTGTCTGCTGAAGCTTAGCTGAGCGTTTCTGTTGTGTTGCTCGGCTAGCGTGATGAATACGCTGCCGTATTCACCTTCTATTCTTCTCCGACTTCAGCGTAGCACAATAGAAGGATTTATGAACACGGACACAAAAAAATAAATAAAAAAAACACACAAAAAAACTGCACTAAGCTTCTGGCTCAAACAAAATGCTTTAAAACCTGCAGCTGCAATCTAGGTTACGGACTGCATCCACCATTTTTAACCACACACACTAGGCTATGTTCTCATTTTCACTCTCTTTCGCTCTCTCTGCCTGTCTGTCTACCTGATTAATTTAGGCTGTCTGACTGTTGGACTGAGTTGGATTTCAGTTATTAAAGGCTGCTCTTTCTCCCACTAGCGCGCAGGGGCAACGACACCCGCTAATTAGGATCACCCTCACGCAGGGTTGCTCTTTCTCTGGCCACACCACTGGCCCCCGTTCTGCTGTGGAGTGTGCCGTTGTGTTTCTGGATGCCAAACAGAGTAAAGACATCATATGCCCACTTACAATTTGGACCGTTTACGTCGAAAGAGAGGAGGAGGAGCTTTTGACGCATGGTGTGTGCATGTGTTTGTGCATGTGTCTGTGAACATGTGTTTGGCAAAAGATGAAGACAGTGATGCAAATACAAGCAGAAGTGATTGCATGCTCTGGGGATCGTGTTCCAGTTTGATCCTGCACTGCATGCTAGTGTCGGCTTGACAGGCGCATTGCTGCCATCTAGATGACATGTTTGGAATAGTGCTATACCAATTTTTGGACATTTTTAGTATGCAAAGTACACATGGGATACTTAATAGATAAAATACAGATGAAGTGCTACATTTGCCACAATGCACACTGTGCATATCCCAAAAAGCACACTGCACAGACTCTCAATGTAATGTGCTCAACTTGACCTTCTATCTCCCATCTGACAGATGAGCCATTAATAATTACAGTTTTCTCATTACTTGTCTAGAGTTTTGTACATCTCTGGAATTTAAGTTCATTTTTACACAAAATTTAATGAAAATTTAGTTTGAAATGTTAATTGTGGAATAAGTGTGTGTAGTATGTAGTAGTATGAAAACAGTAGTCTAGTATTACATTCTGAATGGAGCCACATTGCAATAATCTTTTCCCAGATATCTGTACATTGCTTTCCATAAAAATGATTAAAATTATATATATAAGATATATAATAAGATTGAAAAACTTCTTTTTTTTACACTGCCATTTTTTCTTTAAAAATAAAACGAAAAAACAATCGTGAGATTTAGTGAGGAAAGTGTGAGAAAGAATTTTGAAATGCAGAATTTCATCAATAAATAAATAAATAAATAAATAATAATTCTCAATCGTTCCAGAACAATAGACGTTGACTATGCTTCATTAAGTATGGATAATTAAAAGATTAATTAGTCAAGCCTAATTATGGATACAGAAAAATATGCACATAGACTCCAACACCGGCAATTGCCACCTGGCGAGAAAATATTTAATTTCTTATGAATGTGTTATTCTAAGAACACAAACTTTTCACTTATGAATGATCTTGGCTTTAAAACGATGAGTCTACAAGGCTGTGGCACTCGCTGTAACTGCCGTGACCCTACACAGAATTGTCTCGCAAGCTCAAGAGCCCATTTGAGGGATGAAATTGAATTTGCCTCTATGATTAGAAATGTCAGAGTGATGAAACGGCGTATAACTGCCGGAGGTTAAACATGGGAGACATCATTAAAGAAACAGAAGCCAACTTATTCTTCATTAATGGAGACAGAAAAAGAAAGGGAGGAATAAAAAGAGAGACAGAGTCAGAGGAGAAGCATTTCTGCGTATGCTTTGCCATGTTTGAGAGGCTGCTGGGCTAATTTGACATTTGAACATTTACTGCACCTCATTACAACAGCTCACAGCCTATTAATCTGCCGACTGGATAGATGGACCACACATTCCTCACTGTCATCTCTCACTCACTCAAAAACACTTTTACAAAAAGAGGACTTTGTCCTGAATCAGCATCATTTGTTTTTCCTGGGGCAATATTTATATTAGCCAGTCACAGCCCTCAACTCCGCCCCTTTTAAATTAGAGGGCGATGCATATTGTTTGCATGTTGTTCAAGGAACCACAAAGGATGTAAAGCCACTAACCAATTCTACTTGTTTAAATCTCATTAAGAGATTCCTTATACATTTAAAGGGATAGTTCACTTTGAAATTAATTTTTGATATGTTTTAGCTTACCTCAAGGCCATCCAAGATGTAGGTGTCTTTGTTTCCACAGTATTTTCAATTTTGATATTTTTAGGTCAAACCGTTCTTGTCTGTCAGTCATATAATGAAGGTTTATGGGGTCCACCTCAAAGAGCATGCACAGAGAAGTCCAAATTAAACATGAGTTAATGACTCGTATGTAAGTACACATTGATGGCCTAGGACACGAAACTAGTGGTTTGTGTGAGAAAACGAACAGTATTTATATCGTTTTACCTCTTGTAATCACAGCCACGTCCAAGTGATCTGAAGGCATGGGTGCTTCGTTCTGCGCAAGCGCCAAAAAGCACCGGAAGTGATCTCTTGCGCGGTTGCGAAACAAAAAAAATCAACGTTGCCTGTTGATATATCGAAATCGTCTTCTATTGCAATTTCCTGTATTTCTAAATATCTTTAGATCTTCACAGTGAGGGATAACACTTCTGTAAACAATGAGTGACGTACACGTGCAAAATCACTTCCGGGGCTTACCGGCGCTTGTGCAGACCAAAGCGCCCGCTCCCTCAGAGTACTTGGACGTGACTGTGATTACAAGAGGTAAAAACGATATAAATACTTTTCGTTTTCTCACACAAACCGCTCGTTTCGTGTCCAACCACTCATTAGGCCATCAATGTGTACTTACATTTACGAGTCATTAAATCATGTTTAATTTGGACTTCTCTGTGCATGCTCTTTGAGGTGGACCCCATAAACCTCCATTATATGACTGACAGACAACAACGGTTTGACCTAAAAATATCAAAATTGAAAATACTGTGGAAACAAATACTCCTACATCTTGGATGCCCTTGAGTAAGCTAAAACATATCAAAAATTAATTTCAAAGTGAACTATCCCTTTAACAACACTAAGGGCCAATCCCAATTCTACCCCTTACCCCTTCCCTTTCCCCTAGCCCTACCCCTTCGCCTTCCCCTTGACCCTTGAAACAGAGTGGCAATGCGTAGGGGTGAAAATATTCCCCTAAGAAATGGGACACCACTACGCCTCCGTTAAACGTCATTATAAGTCGTCGCTAGCGCCTACGTCACAGGAGATGCGCCGATGTTTATCACAACTTCCAAGATCCCGTCGACAGCTGCAGTTATCTCAGTCGCGTGGGTTACAGCTATTTTCTTGCATCTTGTGAAGTTCGCAGGAAACAACGGAGACGACGAAAATATGTTGCGGGACTATCGTTAGCAAACTACAGTAATTTTAGCGATTTTTTTTTTTACAAACGTTTCTGTGAAGAAACTGACCGTAAATATGAACACAATATTGAATGTAACATATAAAGCAAATCATTATTTGTCGTTATAATACTTATTAAAGCCACAAATACTTAAATTTATGGGTCTCCTTTGTCACTTGGGCAGCCAGCCTGGGTTAGCAGTGACACTTCTCATACCCCTTCGTTTGAAGTGTGCACCCGAAAAATCTTCGTTTGAAGGGCTATCTGGCCCTTCACCCTAGCCCTCCCCCTCCAACCAAAAGAGAATTGGGACAGCCCTACCCCTTCACGTGGACGCGCAAAACGGAGGGGAAGGGGAAAGTGAAGGGGTAAGGGGTAGAATTGGGATTGGCCCTAAATAGCACAGAAACTTCAAAATCATTAATAGCACACACACACACAAAATCAAAAACCTGAAAGAGCCACACTATGGGTGCACCCGAAATAGAATATATTTAAACGTTCCTGTTTCACTATAAAATAAACATAAAGCACTTGTCAAATGGGTCTTTTTAATGGTTAGGACCCAATTACATTCAACCACTTCTTTTTATCCGCAAAATCCAATCACAGGATTTTGGGCAACATAACAAAAACCATCATCTGCAAAAAAGTGAACTTAACCAGTCTAGTCAGATGCATAATTCCCATTAACACGAGCAACTGAAGCACAAAGAACATGCCATTACAAAAGTGTTCTCATTATAATGTTATGTAAAAGTTTGGCGCTGCAAAACTTGCACTTGCACTTTCTGAGAAACCAACCCAAACAAACACGAACAAGCAATGCCAACGAACCCTTACCCCAGACACTGTTTATCTCTGTACGTGTGATGCTACAACCAGCTGAAGGAAAGTGTAAAGGGATCACTCACGGTCGTTGCACTGGGTGCCGGAGTACGAGGTCATGGAGCAGTCGCAGGTGAAGTTCTCCCACTGCTGGATGCACACACCCATGTTGGCGCACGAATCCTCCTGGCATGTAGTGCTGGGCCCTGACGTGGAGGAGACAGGAACAGCGTGAGTCAATAGTAATGACACATTTCAACAGGCAACTCTGTCACAGGCAGCACAGCAAGACCAGCATGCATGCAAGGTCATTCACGGGTCAGCATGAACGCTGCGTATACTGAATACTGAACCACGCTGCAGTAGTGGTGGAACATTCAGACAAGCAAAAAAAAAAAAAAAAAATCAGTATGTTGGTCTTGTTTATCCAGTAAAAATATACAATTTTTTGTAAAAAAAACAAAACAAAAAAACAGATAAATTAATTTAGGCAGCAGAGGGATTTGCACTTTTTTTACTTGGCAAGTTTTGTTTGATACAGTAAACCGATTACACTTTATTTTAAGGTGTTTTATTTTACATCAGATTATCAGATTTAATATAAGCATAAAAATAGCGAAGTTTTCAAGTCACATTTCCATTTTGATCATTGGTTACCATGATTTGTGATTACTCACACCTGTTTCTTTTTTAGTTCATTGGTTCATTCAGTTGATTATCTGTTGTTGTTTGTGTTGTGTTAGCACACTGTTAGCAGTACTGTAAGTGTTTTTGTGAATTATGTTGTTGGATTATTGTCTTGCTTTTGTATATTAATGTGGTGCAATTAGATCCACTTTGTCTTGCCTTATTTTTATTTTTATTTTTTTGCCTGATCCTGCTCTGACAGAATTATGGTCAAATGGAGTTCTTGCTATTTTTATTTTATTTTATTTAGCTATTAACTAGTTGCTCATTAGCATGAATATTACTAGGATTTTGGCTACCCAATACCTAAACGTAACAACTACTTTACTAACTATTAATGAGGAGTAATTCGATGTTTGAGGCAGTTTCAAGTTTGAGAGTAACAACAAAAAATGAGGTTCCTGCAAATTTGTTTTCTCTGACTGTGCATATTCTACTCTATTTATCCGCTAATCCTTTGCCATTATGTGATATTTCAACTGTTCCCACACTTCCCCCAGTAATTCTTATGATATATAATGTTTTTACCAACAACAAAATATAAAAAAGAGTGAGAAAAATAAACTTAACTCAAAATATATTAACAGGAAGCATGTATTGATATATTCAGCAAGTATACTGTTTTATGATTATGTATATATTCACTGGAAAACAAGACACCAATTTTTTTTATTTTATTTTTTAGCAGTGACAAATATCTTGGATATATCTCATATATCAAATGGACAAATCCATTCCAAGACATAAAAACAGAAATGCTGAACACTGCTAGAAAAAAAAAAAGAAAAAGAAAAAGAAAAAAAGTGATATGCGATGTGAATACACCTACTCACATTTCACTTTTCAAAAATGTGTTCACATTCCACACTTATAGACAGTTACTAAAGTAATGCAAACAATTCTATTTACGCTCTATCCAAATTCATTCAAGCCATACTGAGATGTCAATTCCAGCAGCTCAGATCACAAACAAAAGAAACCAAACAGAAAAAAAAAAAAAAAAAAACATGCATTCAAAACAAAGAGCGAAGCCCTGAGTACGGATGTTTGAAAGTGCCCTCTGGCTGAAAGTGCTTTTATTGAGTTGGGAAAGCAATGGAAGATTTCTTTCTTTCCTCTTGCTGGTTTCCGCCTCTAATGATTCCCCTACTGAACCACTCTTGGATGCACTCAACACAATATAAATGAGTAATTGCCAAAACATCCATTAAAATGTTTCAGTAAGGGAGACAACTGTGGCCAATTGCCGTAGAACAGTGGGACACTAGACAATGTCTCGATTTTGATGTGCCTTCAGTGGAAAGCTTTGAGCAGGAAGCTTCTTAAGGAGGATATTTATAGGGTTTGGATTTATTCTTAGTTCCCCTCAGCTACTGCACAGGTCAGCGATTAAATAAATTGTAGAAAATGCTGCAACTTTGTATAATTTTAATGTGACAGACAGACAGATAGAAAGATAGATAGGTAGATAGATAGATAGACAGACAGACAGACAGACAGACAGACAGACAGACAGACAGACATACAGATAGATAGATAGATAGATAGATAGATAGATAGATAGATAGATAGATAGATAGATAGATAGATAGATAGATAGATAGATAGATAGATAGATAGATAGATAGATAGATAGATAGATAGATAGATAGATAGATAAACAGACATACAGATAGATAGATAGATAGATAGATAGATAGATAGATAGATAGATAGATAGATAGATAGATAGATAGATAGATAGATAGATAGATAGATAGATAGATAGATAGATAGATAGATAGATAGATAGATATGCATAAAGATAGATATACAGAAAGATGATAGTTCGATGGATAGATCAATGGATAAATGAGGGAGAGAAAGATATATAGACAGACAGATGATAGACAGACAGACAAACAAATAGATATACAAATAGACAGATTGACAGACCGACAGACAGAGAGACATACCGATAGATAGACAGACAGACAGGTCGATAGACAGAAAGATAGATAGACAGACAGATAGAGATACAGATCTGTCTGTCTATCTATCTAGAGAGGTCGACAGACAGAAAGATAGAGATACAGATAGATAGAGATACAGATAGATAGATAGATAGATAGATAGATAGATAGATAGATAGATAGATAGATAGATAGATAGATAGATAGATGGATGGATGGATGGATGGATGGATGGATGGATGGATGGATGGGTGGGTGGGTGGGTGGGTGGGTGGTTGGGTGGGTGGATGGATGGATGGAAGATAGATAGATAGATAGATAGATAGATAGATAGATAGATAGATAGATAGATAGATAGATAGATAGATAGATAAATAGATAGATAGATAGATAGATAGATAGATAGATAGATAGATAGATAGATAGATAGATAGATAGATAGATAGATAGATAGATAGATAGATAGATAGATAGATAGATAGATAGATAGATAGATAGATAGATAGATAGATAGATAGATAGATACATGACAGACAGACAGACAGATAGTGTTCGATCGTGTTCTGGTGTCTGAGTATTTGTTTTGTGGAGAAACATTAATGTTAAATCTCAGTGCAACTTTCAGCCAGGTGCGTATGAATGAGGTGAACAGGTCAAACCCTCTACCTTGCAGGTCAGCTTTGGTGAAACCAACTGTGTTAGCAGGAAAATTCAGAAAGAATTGGATCATAAAAAAGGGTTGGTTAGTGGAGGAAGGTCAGCCGAGAGAGAGAGGCAAAGATGTATGAAGGATAAAGAGAGAGTAACATGATACTGATTTTAGTAAGGCAGGGATAATGCTGAGGGAATTTAAATTATTTTCTACAGTTAAACAAATGTACCTCACTCAAATCTGTAATAAAAAAAGATTGTGGATACATCATACATTACTGGCAACTACTGATAACAGGCCTTTGGTTAAGGCGCCATCTAGTGGTTACAGAAGCTCTCAACATATCAGCAAAACAAGAGTTCAATACAACACCAATATATATACGATTTAGAAAGACAGAAGATGTGTAGAGGTTAAATCAGGTTTGAATTGAATGGTTTAAACATTAATGTGTCACAATGAGGTGTGATGAGTCACATATACCTTCACAGCCGCGTTCGATCTGCCCGCTGCGGAACAGAGCGTCATTGATGAGGTCTGGCAGACGGCCGTTGAGATCCATGGAAGCTAAGCAGCCCTGGAAACCCTCGCGAGACACCACCAGCTTCGGCAGGATCTGATACATGTTGGGCCCCAGACCGGCCACAAACAGATCACCTGCAAACGAGTGGAACAAGACAACTCAAATACGTGTTTTGATATTTTAAAATGTCAAACGTACAATCAAAAATGTCATAAAAAGGCCAAGCTGACCTTTCAGGTCCAGATTTTTGGCTCCGTTGACCACCTGGCTGACAGACTTGGCGTCCACCTTTAACGTGTGCGTGTTGCTGGCGTCGCGAGTGATCACCACATTGTGCCACTGGTTGTCGTTAAGAGGACTGTCGCTGTTTCCCTTCAGAAGACTCGGTCCGTTTCCAAGGTCAAACACATAGTGGATATACCTGATAAACACACACACACACTGAGCTCCACGTCCCAAATCCATCCAAGTGCACTTCACTGAAAAACACTCATCCTAACTACACACTGAAGCAAACTCAGATTATCAACCGAGAGACTTCTCTATAAGAGTAAAGGCAGAGATTTTATACTCTACTACAGGACAGGCCACAGACCAAGAGGATCAAGCATTTAGATGGACAAGGCTAAACATTCATGTCACGATCCCAGCCTGTGTTTCCCTGTCTTGTGTGGACTTTTATCATCCTTTGTAGTTTTTCTTGTTGATATTTTATAATTCAGCGTCCCCAACTAAGCAAGCCAGAGGCGAGCTTTAAGGAACACGAACACCAGTGACTCCAATCAGGTGACAGAATGGAGAAAAGAAAATTTGGAAGAACCCAGGCTCAGTCGTTTCCCTCATCAGCCCCTTGTTATCTTGTGTAGAAATATGGGAGTATACAGTGTTTCTCGTGTTCTTTGTCTTAGTTGACCAATTCACATGGGCAAATCTGCCTCTAAAATTGTTTCACTCTAAATTGCGAGATATACAGGGGGAGTGGCTTTATTACATCAAATACATGTGCACTGAAGGTCCAGGTCAATGTACTGTACTGATTGGTCTCAAACCCAGAATTAAAGCTGCTCCGGAGCAGGTTAGCCATGTACTGCAAGTTATAGCGATTAAACCCGCTAAAAACCAATCCACCTTCTTGAGCCCGAAAAAACAAATTTTGCTCAAACTAATGTCAAATTTACCTGGGGGAAGCAACTGAAACCGGCAACAGGCCACAGGTGTTGTCCTTCTGTGGATGTACTGTGTTGGTTTTAGTTCCTGTTGTTTTGATTTATCTTGTTCCGGATAGTAAACTAAAACTTTTTGATTTTATGAAGACTATTTAAGCAAGTTTTACTTTTTTACTTTCCATATTACAACTTGGTCTAATGAATTACATTTTATATACCTTTTAAACCTATTTGGTATTAGTAACAGACAACAAATGCTGTCATTTACAGAGATCATGTGCCATTATTTATGCTGAAAGTAGAGCTTAATAGGGTTGGCTGATTCCAGAACATTTGGTTGTCAGTTTTTTTTTTCATC
Organism: Pimephales promelas; assembly: GCF_988280905.1. Classification (NCBI taxonomy): domain Eukaryota; kingdom Metazoa; phylum Chordata; class Actinopteri; order Cypriniformes; family Leuciscidae; genus Pimephales; species Pimephales promelas. The sequence continues at coordinate 9,501,133 of NC_142781.1, forward strand.
CATATTAATCAAGTCAATTTTCGACTTTCAATTAAACATCTTTTTATATTACAAGGTTGGAAGCTAAGGTGAAATCCTCTGTAATTTAACATTGCATATTGGTCTTTTGTTCACTTAACTCTCATTTCATGTTGATCAATCTTTTTTAAATCTGTTTTAAATCATTGCTGATGTGGTGTTTTGGTCATCGGTATTATCATTTCTCTCTCTCACCGGAAGCCACTTGCTGAGCAAATCTGTTTGGTGGACAGATTTAAAAGATTTGTGTCACTAAGCTGAAACAAAATACCCAACTCCTAGCTTTTCCTCCTACTTATGTAATGACATATATTACAGCAAGACTCAATGAATGAATCAGTCAGTGAGCATGAACAAATCATTTCAGGGGACATATTCAGAAGATATGCATCATTGGAATGAATCAATTCCTCCAATTTTAGCTATTCGAGGTCTTCTGGGCTGTGTAGTAGTTTAATAATCTGGGGCCGTGTTCAATGAACACTTGTTATTTCCACTGATAATTCCTATTCCCAGCCGGGGGAAAAGGGGGAGAGCTCTGGGTTTGGGTCCTCGATCCCATCAAAATATGCTTATTTTATTCTTTTACTGTTCAATCATAAACTGCTACAGGTAATATGAGATTATTTTCTTATTTATTTATTAAAGATTTATTTTGGGCGTTTTTGCCTTTTTATTATGACAGGACAGTGAGTAGACAGGAAGCAAAGTGGAAGAGAGTAAGAGAGGATGGGATTGGGAAACTCGGGTCACCAGAGCTGCCCCCAAGGCTATCGGGCCAAACTTTATTCTTCATCATTCAATGCATATTGCCTGTACATAAATGAACATTTAATTTATGTCAGGGCAGATTAAAATCTATAAATCAAAATATGTAATGCATTTAATCTAGAAGAGATTAGAATCTGGATGCAGAATAACTTCCTGGAATTGAACAGAAGCTTAGTGGTTCAGTGGCGGCTACTCGCAAGGCCGACGTTATAAATAAATCCATTATTAATATTATTATTATGAAGAAAAGGCTCAGCACACAAGGCCTATAGCATATTGCCTCAATGGTGTTCAGTGTATTTGGGCAGATTGCTAAAGCGGATTGCCAGCAACAGCCATTTTAGGATTGTTTGTGATTTAGTGACTTAGTCCTCTTAACTAAACTAACCTTAACTTTTTACAGATATAGGAGCTTAGCCTGGGAAAACCCAGACAACTCCCGGCAAATTTAGATTTGCTCTGAAAGTTAGTCTGGCAAAGAGCTCAATCAAGCCCATTTCCAATCACGGCACCAATCAGAAACGTTGGGGCGGGCTTTACACGATGACGACAGCGCTCGGATTTTGAAGCAGATTTTATAGCCTACATTACAAAGATGGATGCCACCGTCGAACATCACTCGTTCGAATCAGCTATCGCGTCTGTTTTAAGCAATTTGAGCGTTTCCTTTTTGTTAAAAACCGAGCAAAGAACAACACTCTAAGATGTTTCTCTGCCGGCCGCCGCTCTGCATACGTCATCACCTTCATCGCTCTGATTGGTTTTAGGTCTACACGCGACGTCCGTTGGTGACGCCCCTCTGGAAATTATTTGTCTATGACGCTTTGCCAGACCATAACTCAGTTACAACTGAGAATGGTCTGGTTTTAACCAGGCTAATAGGAGCTGGTTTTAGCACTAAAATTCTTTGTGAAATAATCTTAGAACAAACTTTTAGGAGTCCTAAAAGTAGGACTGACAAGCCCATTATGTTTAAGAGTGTCTCCTAAACCGGTAAGTTAGGAGCTACTTTTACTGTACGTTCACACCGCCGCCGACTTGAGCTTCCAAAGCGGCCGGAAGTCATTCATTTTCAATGGAAGCTGGCTTCTCTCAGCTGCCAGGAGCGTCAAATCCATCGGCGTCGCATTTTGGGCGTTTTGAGCATTTTGAGCGTCAATCAGAAAGTTGAAAGAAGCTCAACTTTATGGTAATGAGCTGTGACGCGGTTCAGCGGCAAGCAGCGGCAAAACGCCAGCAACCAATCGGAATATAGACGTCCTTCACGCTGGCTGATTCCAGAGAAACATGAATGTAAACTTTTGTTCCTACCAAAACATTAGCTCAGAGAAAATGGAAGAGAAGCTAATCATCGCCATTGCTGTGTTTCCGACTGGTTTTGTATCATTTATGATATGATGTTGTTTGCTTGAAGGGACCGCATGGGCGCAACTTTTATTTGAAATATTTACGAATGCTCGTTTTAAAGCGGGAATGCAATTGATTTGCTCACGGTGACACTGATTTCACCGCAAATAATAATAATAATAATAATAATAGCTAACTATTTTTTTTCCAACCAAAGGTGACCAAAAAGGTTCTAAAAATGCTGTCATTAAAAAAGGTTTCTTCAATGTATTGCTTGTTTTTTTTTCTTCTGTTTATTACATTTCATGTTGTGACACTTCTATTCTCCCTGCAACGTCAGAGCGTTCAAAGCATCCAAAGCGTCAACAAGCTTCCCTGTACTTTTAGACAAGCGTCCTTGACAGGGTGGCCAGAGCTTCTTTGACGCTCAAGTAGGCGGCGGTGTGAACGCACAGTTAGTCTTAAGATGTTTTGTGAATAAGTCCCCTGCATTCTAAAAATGAACACACTTTTAGCCACGTCACGGCCGACTCCTCACAATGGATTCTTCATGGGATCGATTCCCAGCCTTACCTTTCAACCTAAAAAAATTTGGTAAAACCTGGAAACTGATACTTTGAACCCTCCTCTTTTCCACTCACCCTTTGACAAGCTCTACGGCAATAAAATCATTCCCGTCTCCACTGTTGAAGAGGATGAATCCGTCACCCGAGGTGGTTTTGAACTGAAAGAACAGGTGCATGGTGTTATATGCCTGGAGCGTAGCAAGACCCAGATAGCTTCCTTTGGTCTTGAAGGTAACAGGATCGGCCACGATGGAGCGCATGCCGAAACGAGCATTTAGCTCACAGAATTCGATGTCCCCGTTCTTGCACATGTCGATGTAGAAAAGGCCGTTGAACTTCAGGCCTTGCAGGTGACCGATGAAGTTGGATGGAGCCGTGGAGGCAAAGCGCCGTTCTGTCAGAATCCCGGTCTCAATGTTACTGAACTCCAGCCGAGTGTGGTCACCATTCATCTGACCTGTGAAAGAAGAGTAGGAGGTCTTGGTGAAGCGATTAGTAAGTGTTGGACTAATGCATTGTATAGGGGGCAGATGCTTATACTGCATTCGTACCTTCTGCCACATCATCATCCACCATGAGTTTGAAGTTTTTACCACGCCGCATCACTCTGACCGAGTGCCAATCATTGTCGTTCACTTTCTGGCCAGCGTACAATGTCTCTGGTCCTTTACCTGAGAATGATGTGTGTCAGTTAGTGTTTACACACACTAGCGTTGCAAATCACATTTCTGGCTTCTCACCATTGTAATAAATCATGCCATGTGTAAAGGTCACACACTCGTATGTGAGAAAAAAAATAATAATAATCTTTTGGTATGTATTTTCAGACTTCTGTCATAAAGATGATAGACCACAAAAATATTTTAATTGAGGTACATTGAGAGAGTCAATAATTCAGAGATAAGTATAAAATCAACTGCTGTTACTCAGAAAAAGGCCAAAGCGTGAAACAAAACCAAAGTATGGCTGAGGTATGTGTGGAAAAGCATATCCTTTCTGCAAAAATGATAAAAGGGTTGGTTCACCCTCAAATTTTATTTTATTATGTTCTAATTTACTCACCCCCAAGTAAGCCAAACAGAATCAGAGTTTTATTTAAAAAAAAAAATATCATGGCTCTTCCAAGATTTATAATGGGAGTGCATGGTAAAAAAAATAAAATAAATAAATAAATCCAAAAGTGCATCCATCCATCATAAGAGTAATCCATATGACTTCAGGGTTAATAAAGGCCTTCTGAAGTGCAGAGATGCATTTTTGCAAGACAAATATCAACATTTATAACTTTATAAATCACTGGATTGGATGTAATTACGCTTGAGTTTGTTGCCCAGCATTATTTGTTTGAACCACAAGACTTGATTACTCTCACCTAAGATTGTTATTACAGTTTATAAAGTTATAATTATGAATATTTTATTTACAAAAACACATGCTTTGCTTCAGAAGGTCTTAACCCCCTGGAGTCATATGGATTACTTTTATGATGGATGGATGCACTTTTTTGGGCTTCAAAATAATGGTATCATTCACTGCCATTATAAAGCTTGGAAGAGCCAGGATAACTCGGATTGTGTTTGGCTGAAAGAAAGTCGTATACACCTAGGATGGCTTGAGGGTGAGTAAATTAGGGGGTACTTTTCATTTTTGGGTTAACTATCCCTTTAAGTATACTACTATGCTAGTAATTTGTGGTGCTAAGTGCCCTGTATGTGCTAATGTATATGCTAATCCACTCATACATAGTTGTAGGCATTTATGTTTTAAAGTGCACTCATACAAACATACTAATAAAGAACAAGTAGAATTAGTCCAAAGCACCGATTGTTGTACAGATTTATTTGCAATGCTAACATTAACATAAGCTGCTCAAATATATTGAGTTTTTATACTTCAAATTATCGAGGCAAAGTGCCCCTCTAAATGCACTGTAGAATTAAAATTGCATAAGTAAATCAGCACTGTATTACCACTTTCTTTCCAGCCACTGTGCTTTTAATTGGAGAATATGCTTAATAAACAACACCCTTTAACTGAAACAAGCTCTAAATGACCTGCCCTGTGTCTTTATACACATCTACACAAGTTTGGAACTTTTATAGTTAGTTAAGATAATTTAAGGTTGATGGTGATATAACTCTTGAGCAATGACGGTAATTAAATAAAACCACATTAAGATTACTTTATAGTAAATTACTTTAAATTTAACATACATTTGTTTTTCTCTCCATCATTTCGAGACACACAAGTCTTTTCCCTTCATTATAACAACAATTATACTTAATAGTGTATAAATGTCTTCAATGAGACCTGAGATTTGAATGCGACTCAATGGAAGATGCGGTGCTCTGCGGCCACGAGCGCCCCCTTGAGGACTATTATGATTGACAAACTATCGAACTGTTATTTAGTCGAGTGACTTAGTGACAGCAGATGTATAGCTGCCTTGATTCTAGACACATTTTTCAAATGTTCTCTATCGATTTAAAAAATAAATAAAACATCTGTAGTGTAGTGTCATGAACCAAGCAAAACACTTTAAAACCTGAAATTTTACAATATTTGATTAGAGCAAAATACAAAAATACATAATAAAAAAGAATAATAATTAATAAAAATGTGGTAACACTTTACAGTAAGTTCATTAGTTAACATTAGTTAATGTATTAACAAACAAGAAATCTTTGTTGGTCATGTTAGTTAACAGTGCATTAACTAATGTTAACAAATACAACTTTTGAATTTAATAATGTATTAGTAAATATTTAACAATTAAATAATTATCATCAACAAAGATTAATATTGATGTTGCAGAAGTGCAGTTCGTGTTAACAAATGTAGTTAGCTAAGTAAGGGATAATGTACATCCAGCCGGTTGTTCTCTCAAAATAACCCCCGACAGGGTGATGAGGGCTGGGGAATGTACTGTACGTTATCCTGCTTATTACATGGCTACTTGCCACATAAGTAAATAATTAGACACGATATATTGATCCGAGTCTAAGTATTTAATTAGCACTTTAAAAGCAAAGCTCCCGCAGAGAGAGAGCAGTTTCAGCAGCAAGCTCAAACTACACAGACATTTAAGAGATATGGTATACAGTCATTCATACCACTTATTACATAGCATATCACCAAATAAATAATTATGGGGATAAGATATGAAGAGTTCAGATGCAAAAGCCTCTAAATGCCATTTGAAATTTTCTTCTTTAATGATGATTTTTTATCAAACTTGTATACTTAAGTTCAGTAATTTCACTTAAATGGCAATGATAATTACCTATTAATTGTTATTTAAGTGAAATTACTGAACTTAAATATACAAGTTTGATAAAAATCATCATTGAAGAAGAAAATTTCAAATGGTATTTAGAGGCTTTTGCATCTGAACTCTTCATATATTGATTTCAGATTAAACTGTTTTAAAATCGGACCTGTTTGTATCTCATAATCCAACTAAATAGACACAAAATGGCAGAATCTGCGTTTGTATGAAACGAGAGAGAGCGAGTCCACGATACTGGATGGCATAATTAAATATCTGTACACAAAATATTAATTCCGACTGAGTTTTAATATTTTATTAGCTCACCTATTACAAAACTTCCATGAAGGCAACCCGTTCCTAGCAGGTGTATAGCACTGCTGACTTCAGTGACCCGGATGAGCCTGCGTTATCTGTTTTGAGCGGTTGTTGCACTATTTGGGAATATTTTACCATTGGATGGTGCGATTAACCAATCAGAATCAAGTATTCCACAGAGCCGTGTAATAATGTTAACTAATGAAACCTTATTGTAGTGTTACCAATGTAAGTAATGTAATCACTTTTATTGACAATAAATGTTTGATTAAGGGCATACAAATAGTAACTTGATAATGTATTTTGCAATGCTTAGCTAAGACACATTTTTTTTTTTTTTTTTGTTAACATTTATTGTTGGGTTGTTGAAGATAAAATAAAATAAGAAAAAAAAACATACAAAACCTCAGAGCTTATGATAGGTATGCATTAATTTAATTAAACTCATTTGATTTCTGGAGAAAATGAATGGGATTTTACTTCTGAGTCCAGACATATGTCTCCACTGTCACAGCAGGAAAAATAAATAAATAAATTGAGGGAAAAATAAGTGTTCATAAAGTGCTGTTGAACAACCTCACAAATCTCTGTTAAAGAATGAGATGAGGAACGGAAGACTTTTAGATGAGTAAGAGCAGTTATATTTTTACAGAAGAGCATTACATTTTTTTTAAACTTCATCATTCAAAAAAAGCTTAATTATTAACATTTTATCAGCATATAAAACATAGACAAGGATGTACACTACCAATCAAAAGTTTGGACTTTATTAATTTAGCTTTCTCATATACTTAAAAACCCTTTGATTTAAAAGCTTAGGCTGTTTGTCATGCTTAATTTGTGTTCATAATCAATAGATACTATTAATATCTGCAAACAATAATAAACACACATTAACACATGTACATAACGTTATGTATTTATTACTGTTTGTCAAATGCATTAAACTTTTAATAATAAATAAATAATATAAAAACAAAATTTGTACTTTTTTATGTAATTTCCTTTCATTTTAAAATGTTTTTATATAATATTGTTGCTCTATATTTTAATGTTTTAATGAAGTAATAATATAACCTGGGTTTCCCCATGCTCCCTTGCCGCAGCACGATTTTATTCATGCTGCTAGCATCCATGAACCAAATTTTCCCCTGAAATAGGGAACCAATCACAGAACGGGGAGGGAGTACAAGACAAGACGATGATGACGTATTCGCGACACACCGAAACAGTCTGTTTATATCTATAGACGATGGCAGTGGACGCCTAATGATACAGCCTAATGTTTGATATTAAACATATCAGCTCAACTGATTTGCAGAGGGGGGATTTAAAGCTGTTCCCTTTTACTGGTGATTCACTGTCTTAATTTTTACTTCATATAACGTTAGCCTTTTTTGTTGATCACACATTTTACCATTTCATATGTTTTAACAGCTAGATCGTGTTGCTATGGACGCAGTTGTTCACTCCAGTAATATAACCGTTTTTAAATTAATAAACTCCTTTTTAAATCAATATTTTGTGTCAAATTATTGATTTATTTGGTAGGTAGCCATATTATAAGTGGGAAAATGTATAGCGAGGCGGTTGTTACAGCGAAGACAACCCCTTCTGACTGATTCAAGACCCCTGCGCTTTGAGTTAGAGTTCGCGGGGTTGTATTCACTATAAGAACCGTCTCGCTATACATTATCCCTTACTTTTATTTATTTATTTCTATGAGGGTGACAAGACAAAATAAAGACTGTCAAGCGTGCAGCTTCTAAAGAAGAGCCTCATCTAGCCTCTGAAGGAAATGACTTGGAAGGACCCGTCCTGCCAAGGAAGTATCCTTGACAAACACGTTTTGTGTATACATAAATCTCTGACCCATCGTCGTCTTCATCGTCTAATTTTCTGTCGCTCTACATACATCATCTGGTATCATTAAACCGATTGGCTATGAGCTACGTACAGGTGCATTTGATAGACATTCGGCTGTGGGCATTCGTAAACCACGCCTCAAATACGAGAAAATGAACATGTGGTTTCCAGACCATGTCTCATTCTCAATGATACGTGGTCTGGCGTTATCCAGGCTAGTAATCATTACTAAAAAAGCTAAAAACTAAAACCAGTGTAGAATAAATGTTCTCGCTGGTTCAAACTCGCTCGCTTCCGCTCTCTCTCCACGTTGGATTTTGGGAAATAGTGCTTCAGCGTGTGGGGCATCAGAGTGCATCATAAATGAGTGGGAAATCAGAGTGCATTATGGGTATCAGAGAGTGGTAAATCAGAGTGCATTATGGGTATAAACATAGGTAATAAAGTTATTCGGACACCACTACTAAATGTTGGACAACTGATGTAGTGCACGTGCATATATAGTGGATAGAGAGCGGTTTCGGACACAGCTTAAGACACTAAAACTCAAATTTAACATTTCATTTCAAAAAAGTTATACCTCATGAAGCTATTCTGGGCAAATAGTGTTAACTTGAGAAATTCAAATAAGATATTTTTCAGATTTTGATTTATTTAACACTTACATGCCATACTTCTATTTGTGTTATATCATAGCTTTGATGACTTAACTATTAATCTAAAATATGGCCAGTTTATACTAAAGAATGGATATGATTGAGTCCAAACTTTTAACTGGTATTGTAGGTTAGCAACAATGTTTAAAACAAAATTTGCTTTTGACAGTATGGAAAATAAACAGCACATCATTTCATTAGCTAAGGACTGAGTTTCTCACAGCATTCATCTAAAAAAAAAATCCAACAGGTTAAGAAATGAGTAGAACAAACTGAATAAAGACTTACTGGTGTTACAGTTTATCCTGCCACAGTCTAGATGGGGAAGAACAAGTGACAGATGAAATCGCGTCCTTCAAGGATACAGCTGCAGACATCCAACAACAGAAACACCACCTTCTGGGGACGAGCACATGAAGCGGCCGCCATTCGGGACTCTTTTCCAGCAGCTGTATGAGCATGCTGGACAATGTTGTCTGATAGAACTCGTTTTGACAATTTGATCCAAGGTATCTATGTTAAATGTGTATTATTGTGTTATTATAACCATGTAGCTTAACATGTAGAGAAAATTATAAGTAAACATTCTTAAGACATCTTTATGTCTGTATCTAAATATTGTTCTTTTTGTCTCTCATTCTGAGCATCCAGACAATGTATATTGTAGCAATCCACTTAAAATGGCTGCCTGCTTTAAGCCAAATGGATTCATCAACCCTAGTATTCTTTGTTAATTATCTTCCAAATTACTGGTCACCAACTGTAAGAACAATTATACAGAGAACTGCAGGTTTTTTTATGATAATTTTATCCGGGCTGGAATCCATATGGCCATTTTTGTCATGTGCCGTCAACCGCAACAGAAAAGTGGGAGCAAACAGCCTCGGTCCAAAAAGCACCAGCACCACACACACTTGTAGCATGTTCTTCATATTTAAAAAAACAAAAAAAAGACAGTCATCTCAATTAGGACAATATACTGAACTAGTGCAATGGATACTGAATGCTCTGGTTGTTATTTACAGTTAGTGTATGAATGGAAAATGAAAAAATGTAGCACTGAAACTAATTTAATTGACTGAAATTACTATTATTAATTTGGATGCTGCAAATGCAATATATTTAAGATATGGACTGGACATGGTGTGCATATGGGTGGATGTTAGTAGAAATGACTGTGTGTGTGTGTGTGTTGTGGCCACGAGCTGCAGGTGTGCTGGATGCTCTGGTCTCGGGCTGTTTGCTTACAGGGCCGCAGGCTAAAGGCCGTTGAAGGGGTGAGTACCATCTTTAAACAAGGTCATGTAAATGCCGGTAAGAGCGAGGGATGGGGATGGATACATATTTTCCTGATAACGTGACAAAAATTGTACAGATGTGCAGATGTACTGATGTTAACCACCTTACCATAAGAAAAACAGCAGACATAAATTCTGAAGAAGTATCACAAGAGACCTGTCCACAGCATATCATTTAGGGCTGGGTGATATATTTTATATGTATGCATATGAGTATACCACTATGACTTTAGCATGTTTTTTTTTTTTTGGCCATTTAGTTTCTTGTCTGTGCCAGTAGGCCAGTTTCACATCCACTCCTTGTGTCAAAAAAGTTTACAAAGAACATTTTGATAAATCTTTTATGTATATCATGTGACACCAATGCATATAGGTATATGTTGTTGTTTATTACTACGTATTGTCGTATTGAAGTCTTTAAATTAAAGTGATTACAATTCTTTTGTAAAAACAACATGAAACATGAAAAACAACTTTTTAAAAGATAAAAAAAAATCACCAACTTTTGTGACAGACAGATAAATAGATAGACAGACAAACAGACATATAGACACACAGGTAGGTAGGCAGATAGATGGATGGATGGATGGATGGATGGATGGATGGATGGATGGATGGATGGATGGATGGATGGATGGATGGATGGATGGATGGATGGATGGATGGATGGATGGATGGATGGATGGATGGATGGATGGATGGATGGATGGATAGATAGATAGATAGATAGATAGATAGATAGATAGATAGATAGATAGATAGATAGATAGATAGATAGATAGATAGATAGATAGATAGATAGATAGATAGATAGATAGATAGATAGATAGATAGATAGATAGATAGATAGATAGATAGATAGACAGACAGACAAATTAAGACAGACAGACAGATAGATAGATAGATAGATAGATAGATAGATAGATAGATAGATAGATAGATAGATAGATAGATAGATAGATAGATAGATAGATAGATAGATAAACAGATACATAGACAGACAGACAGATAGATGATTTCAGACAGACAGACAGACAGACAGACAGACAGACAGACAGACAGATAGATAGATAGATAGATAGATAGATAGATAGATAGATAGATGCATCACCCAGCCCTAATATAAATGCTGCTTTCATTTCATTAGATTTTAAATAATAGAATTAATGCACATTTTTAAACCATTGTTTCTCCAATGCGAGTAAATCAATGAGCATGTGTATGAGAATGACTGGCGCAGATGTGTTGCTTCGCTCATGAGGTCAGAGGTTACGTGAGATAGTGATGCGAGAGCTCGTCGGTCCACATCACCCGCAGACAAAGCAAGAGAACGAAAAACAAACTGGAGCAATCCATGCAGATCAACAAAACAACAACAGTTTAGTTTTAGTGTAAGAGAGATGATAACATCCAGTAACTTGCAAATATAATAAATAACGGACGATCGAGGAAGAGAGAATGGTAGAGAGAGAGAATGTCAAATATAGCAGAATACAATACCTAAATTGACGGTGAGTCTGACACGGCCGCTGTCCAGCTCAAGTCGCAGTGTGTCTGCGGACTCACGTGATGTGGCAGCCATCAACAGGCCAAAGGCACGCTGGGACATGAACCGCAGGGACACGTCCTCTGCTTCTGTGTGTATTACCGTCGGCATCACCACCTTCATATACATGCTGCCATCGTAGCTTAGGATAGACGCCTCTGTGGAGAAAACAGACACACACAATAAAGAGTACTTTAACTGGACTTTATTCATGCCACGTCAATTCAAATGTGTTCAGTGATTTAAACAAAACAATGCGTTTCTATGAAGTCTTTCACACGAGTTCAAAATATCAAACTTTAATGATTTGTTGTTCACACCAACTTACAGTACAAAAGTTTACATATGAAAAAATCCTTATGAATCTGTTTAGTTTTATTTGGTCACATCAGAAATTGTGTGAAAAGGCCTTTACACATTTTTGTAACAAGTGATATCATTTATAAATGGCGGCACATTTAGTGCCTATTTGAAAAAGAGTTTGTAATGAAAATGTGCCAGAGTAAATTTCAGCCATAGATTGTAAAAGTCATGTAACACAACTTTTTTGGTTCATTTTAAGGATCAAAAGTGGGTGGAAAATTGTCATGAAAAAAATAAATAAATAAATAATGAAAATAATAACATAAAAGTGCTGAATATACAGTATATATATATATATATATATATATATATATATATATATATATATATATATATATATTCTTTTATTTACCCTGGCTATTCTGGTGACAGCGCCACCTATGGGTTATGGCATTTTTTCAGATTGCATGCCATTATTTTTGGCATTAATACCATGGGGAAAAATGGCATATAGATTGTTTTTAATATGAGCTCATAATTTGGCAGCAGGTACACAGATCCATTACACTGTTACACATGCGTTTCTTTTTCAACTGTTTAAGTTAACTTAAAACATACGTGAATACTCACCAAGACCAGCATTTTGACTGTTTTTTGTTAATGTCGTTGCGTTCTTTGGTTTCCAACAACATCGCTTTTTTATTTTCCATAGTTTTGCTTGTCTACCATTTTGAAGTATATAACGAACAGCTTTGTTGCTTATACTCCTACAAATGTTGTCCAATTGTATCCAAATTACCAAACATATTTTGATATTTGCTACCACTACAGAGAAACTCCTTTCTGAAACCAACCAGGTTTGTGTTTGTTGTCTTATGCGATGTTAGCTTAGCATGCTAATCAGTTGATAAGCTAAACATTTGTCATTCTTGTTAATGTGGCTCTCCTGCTAATCAGGCTAACAGTGAGCATTAGCGGTAACGTTGGCTTCACATTATAATCGGCAACCTGCAGACTAATGCTTTCCTGAGTGCATTTTCACCCTAGAAGCACTCCTTGCTATGAAATTAAATATGTATCCTCTGACCGGCGCTCCGTGATAAGCAATGCACACTGGTCCAATGATTTGCAGCTATATTTCTTGTTTATTATTTATTTATTTGAACGAAACAGCATATTATAAAATACATTTTGGGAATTCTCTTACATATGCATACATTATTTAATGACATGAGTAAAAATATTTATTCTCATGCCTTGATTCTTATCCTTGTAATCCGTACAAATCTTTTTAACCACCTTAACACGCACATACACAGACACACACCAACCCCACCAATCTACATTTACTAGGGCTGTAGTATAATAAATACAGTGTATAACACCCTCTTTTCTACATATTCCTTCCTTCCTACAGTACAAAAAAAGATCTGATTAAGATCTCATTGCAACACTGTCACCACAATCCACACAGTAGTTTGTTTTTCTGCCGTCTGCTCTATCTATCAGTTCCTTCTCTGACCACAGAGGCGCTCCTCACACACGCAAGGAACGTTTCTAACAAAGTCTCCCATTTCCATTCACATAACCGGACAAAACGCCACAGCACAGAGCTGAGAGGAGATTCAGGGAAAATGGCTTTAAAAAAGCAACCAGCCATGAAATACCTGCCTGGAGTTTTAGAGGTGAAGAAAGAAAAAAGGGCCTTTGGCTGAGAGAGGAGCTGACTGCCTTTGTGTAATGATGGAGGAGTCTGCATTTAACGCATGAGTCGTTGTGGGGAATATAATGTTACACACATGTACAGCTGTCATGTAATATGTGATAGCACACGTTAAACTAATCCATCAGGCTGGCAGCAAAACGTGAGAGGAACCCCAGATAGCAAACTGACATTGAATCAACGTGGAAATATGACATCGAAACAACGTTGATCCGACATTGTTTTGCTCATCGAATTAACGTTGAACCAACGTCAGACGCGTCATTCTTTCAAAACTAACGGAAAATCAACATGAAATCAACGCGTTGTTTCAACGTTATGAAAGCAAACCAATTTTCGATTTTCATTTAGCTTTGAAGAATGCCGCGTCTGACGTTGGTTCAACGTTAATTCGATGAGCAAAATCAACGTTGTTTCAATGTCATGAGAGACGTCGTTTCCACGTTGATTCAATGTCAGTTTGCTATCTGGGACATGACATTACAAATATTAAAACATTACTTTAGGCTCAATTTATTAATTATTTTGCAGTTGCAGAATTTATTTATATTAAAATACAATTTAAAGGTGCAGTGCGCGACATCTAGCGCTTCGCGTTTCAGCCCACTGCTCACCCCTCCCTTTCGAAGAAGCTACGGTGGCTAAAACGGGACAAACATCTCGTCGTCTGAGACATTGTCACTGTTTCTGTACCACAGTCCATTATAAACCACATCATGGATAAAGTTTACAAAGCCATTGTCAGGTGAGGATCAAGGGTCTTAATATATAATACAATAATAGTAATCAGCACATTTCTCCCCACATAGTAAACCCAGAAAACAGCGAGGGAGAAGAACCACATGAAAATATGCAGCTACACATTTTTTTCTAACAGGGTAGTAAAAGTTTAGCTGGCTAAATATGAGCTGTTACGGTGGCTGAGCTGGTTAAAGCGTAAAACCTTGACGCGTCCGCATGAGCCCAAAGGTGCGCGCTTTGGCATGATTGTAACAGCGCACACCTCCGCATCCCCTAGATACCATTTACTACACACAATCAGATTTTTTCCTCTGATTTTGAAAACTCTCTGCGATCGACTTAAAATGCTTCCAAGATGGACTTGTCGACCACGATCGACGGGTTGGTGATTCCTGTAACGTTACTGTTTTACGGTCAATGACAAGAGTACTAATCAGCTGTCTCGCGAACGTACGCACATTTATCCCCAAATAGCAAAGCCATAACACAGCGAGGGAGAAGAACTAAGTTACATGAAACAATCCAATTACATATTTTCCACCACTAACAAGGAAAAAGTCACTGCTCACAGGGTTTATGGTTAGCTTCTAGCTTTCTGCTGCTTCTCTTTCAAGGTAGTGACGAAACGCACTCTCTAGCGATGTTTGTGTGCGTTCGGCTACGGTAAAAACATGACGTCACAATATGTTGACCTACATAGAAGGGGGTGCCTATGTAGATATAAATGTCTCATTCTAAGACAATAAAAACATTACGGTTTATTAAGTTCTTTATACACCACTGAAAACATAGTTATGCATGTCATATTGCATTTCTGTTAATATATACTCTAAATTTTTGTACATTGCACATTTAAGGGACAGTTCACCCAAAGAAAGTGAAATTCTGTCATCATTTACTCTCAGATCCAAACCTTTATGACTTACTTTCTTCTACGGATTGAACATATTTTGAAAGACCTCAGTAATGTTTTGAACCACACTGGTTTTCTTTTGTTGTGCAAAAGAAAGCGCACAATTTTTGTAACAACAGAATATATTTTTATTAAGTTACTTCTGAAACGTTAAATGGTGAAAAGCTTTTTTATTTACAGATAAGGCAAAATCAGTATCATTTGCATACAATTAATTTGTCTTTGTTCATGTCGATGCACTGTGAGAACAACAGGGTTGCGTTCAAGCAACTCTATTAGCATGCATTAATTCACAAATATAAGAATCAATTCATCACATATTAGAAAACTAGCTTCCCTGCCGACACTGCTACAGACCTGCTGAGTGTCGAGGGAGCTCTTAAGCATTAATGAAGAGCGTATTAACCCCCTGTTTTCAACTACTAGCCTTTCTCAAAGCAAACTGAGCAGACACTATCCACATCATGTGTCTTCCACACCAGTCGAAGTGTGTGTGTGTGTGTGGGTGTACTACGCACACACACAAATATTGCACAACACAGCTGGATGTTTTGGGGAGATATCAACCGCTCCAAAGCTCATTTTGAATGGTAATGAGGAGATGTGCATTTCCAAAGGGGCTTGCTGGAAATGAAAGTCAGCAGCACTTTACATAATTACCAACTAAATTGCAAGTGACGACGGGAGGGGGAGGTTATAAGCATGAGTGCTACGACACTCCACTGTTAGACTAGAGAACAATCTGTGTTTACAGGTTACACAAAGACTGTCTCTTCCGTGACAGTGGAGAACTTCAACAACCGATGAATAATCAAAATAATATAAATAAAATAAATAAATAAATAAACAGAAAATAAAAAGCAAATATAATATTATAAATATATTATACTATGTATTTTTTTATTTTATTTATTCTTTAAATCATTTCAAGACTCCCTTGAAAATAAATGATTTTAAATACATAAATAAATAAAAAAGAAAGCAATGTAAATAAACAGTTAATATATGAAAAACTTTAAACATTTTTTTCCCGCTATTAAGGAAACATTTCCCATTTTTGTTTAGTTTAGCTTAAATGACTAAAATAACTAAAAATAATAAATGACAAAAAAAAAAAAACATTACGTTCATTTTATAATACAATTACAATAGTACATCTAAATATGTTTTCTAATGTTTTTGGTCATTTTTAATGCACATTTTGTAAAATTATTAACTCAAATACAAAGATCTGTGTAAATCAAATACACAGAAATATGTCAAAATGTATGATGTCTCAGACATAGACAACATAAAAAATGTGCGTTGTTTTTCACTCACTCTCTTGTATAAACACACATACCCTCCCACACACCCTTCACAGTAATAGCCCAGCACAATTTATGTATTGTTTGTTGTAGGCTATATTTGTTTGTATATAGATGTGCATTGACCTAATAAAAAGTTACTATTACTGAAACATAATTTAAAAAATATGCTTATTATTTTATGCTGTGGCTCTTTTGAAAAAAAAAAAAATGCATCAACCAAAAATTAAAGGGCACCTATTATGCCCCTTTTTACAAGATGTAATATTGGTCTCGGGTGTCACCAGGATCTACTTGTGAAGTTTCAGCACAAGTTAATTTATTATAACCATTTGAAAATGTAATATTTTGGGCCGTTTTAAAAAGAGCTGTTTTGGTGTGTACCACCTTAAATTTAAATGAGCTTCATATCCCCGCCCTGCCTTTGGATGAGGGTGTCACTTCCATACCTATGGCAATAAACAGTCGGTAGAAGCAGAATAGCTGAGAGTGAGATGTTTTATATGGCATTCAGCCGTACATGTTTGAACCGGAATCAGACCCAGATGATGAAGAGACTCCGGCAGAATAAACACAAATGAGAATGGACCAGTACGTCTCAGAATGGTTATTTGATACATTTATGTACTTACAGAGTTGTAATCGCATCCCCTTTGCAATTATGGATGTGCAACACACACACAGACACACACAAATTGTGATAAGGTTGGCACAATTTTTTTAAACTACAAACACATACTGTTATAACGTTTGCTACGTACAAGCGAAATTACATTAATGCGAGGGACCTGTTACGTCATGTTTACATTACTTGTAGTACAGGTGCTAATGTGGCGAATGTGAGAAAATGGCTAGTTTCAGAACATACACAGTTTTTAATACAATATCTTTAAAAATATATTTATAAAAATGTGGTTACACACTAAACAAGGTTTAAATTATATGCATAGACATCCTACGACGACGACAACAACTTTATATGCATTTGTTGTTGGCTGACATCACTGTAATGACTATTTGCTCAAAAATCATATAATACACTTAATTCTACTGGAGGTGACGTTGGATTGCAAACAGTAGGCAACGATCCACACTTGAGGATTAACTTTGACGCAAGAACTGCTTTGAATTGACCCTCATTCACAAAACAGTCTGTCAGAAAATGATCGCACAAACAAGCGTATTTTGGAAGTTTAAAGGTGCCCTCTGGGATTTAAAATCAAATCATACAACATGTTCCATACCAGATGGGGGCAGTAAACCTCCAGAAATACCTCCACGGCCACGCGCTCTCTCATGTCTTCAAACAATATGGGCGAGTGCTGTGTTGCTCTGTCTCCCTCGTGCATATTAATCAAATCAATTGACACGATAGTAAAAGTTTGGAAGACTGCAGTTTCACGTGGAGCATTTGGAGATTTTCAGAGATTAGAGACTTAATGAACAACATCTCAATACTAAATTATAAGGGCCGTCTCATAGACAAGTCGGTGCATTTCGACGATATGGGAAAATTAAAGCCCAGGCTATTATTTCTAGTTTTATGATATTCGATTTGTTCATATTACATTTTTATCATTAGTTTGAATTAATTTGACAGACAGCATTCCCTGATGTGGACCAAGCTAGCGTCAGAGCTGCCAACTCTCACAACACTTTTCACACACTCTCACGCCACACATCAATTTTGTCATGCACAGAAAAGGACACGGAGACCGATCTCAGCTCTCAGATTCTGTTCATTTTATTATGCAATTCAAACAATAAATACAGTATTGGCGCTTTACACGACAGATCACTAGCACACGTGAACCGATCATCTCTACTAGCTAATGGTAAAAGAACACGAACACTGTTGAAAGATACAGTATGCTACAACTTACCAAAATGTATTCCTCATGCATAATATCGACCAATTATTGTTTTTTAACTCTTCCCTGAACTGAAATGTAGTAGTGGGCTGTATTTTCCACACGACTGACGTCAGGTTCAAGTAAACACAAGCTGGCGCGAGCGCGACTCACTCGTGTACTGTAGTTTGGCTGGTGGTAACGTTGCCCGCCCGCATACCGCCTCCCATGGTCGAAACTGGTATTACGACACCTGCCGGGCCGGGGCTAGTAATTTAGCATGCTAATTCAGGTTAATATCTCGGCAGCACTATAACTTGTCAGTTTTTTAAAGACATCATCAACCTTATTTCTTCTCAATCTTTTGATGCGTGTAGCTCATTTTTGGGATATTTTAACCTCAATTTTTACAGATGGCACCTTTAAGAGGCGCCTTTCCTTCGTAAATAAAATCCATCCACTGCATTTTCAGTGGCTCTGATGTCTGATGTCTATGTAAATTATTATTACATCCCACAACAGAACACTTATGTTTCTTAGGGGACATTTTCGACAAGGCAGCACAAATCGTCAGAACACGGGTTGTCAATGAAACAATGGAGGATGGTGTACAGATCACTGAGGGTGGAGTCCACGCCAAAACTACTGTGTTAATCAAACCACGTCGGTGGGGCTTGAGCAATTCTATGTTACATTGCGCCGAATATTAGAACAGCTCGTTCTGAGACAATGCTTATGATTTATTGAGATTGTAAAAAAAAAAAAAAAAAAAAAAAAAAAAACACATCTCTTTGGCCTAGCATACACATAACACACTATAGACTTCCTTAATTCAAAATTAGGCTGCATAGTTTGGATCAGCCGGAACCAGGAACACATCCCGTAAATCCTGATGAACTTGGTACATCATAAGAAGGATGGCGTCTACGCTAATATTAGTCTCTCTGTTTATCCCGAGGGACCCTCTATGGTGGACCTGTGCCTGGACCCATCCAGACCCATCCTTAAGTGCCGGCATCATCGACATGACAGCCATCGGCACTGATCCTCAACATCTCGTCTCCATACCGGCGTGATAACTTCGACTTCCAAACTGATGTAAATGGACAAATACTCTTAATGTTTCGATACAATTTGTTTTGTAATCACTGTTCCTTCGTTGGCCAGAGGAGAACTGGCCCCCGAGTCCGACTGAGCCTGGGTTCTCCCAAGGTTTTTTTTCTCCATTCAATCCCTTGATGGAGTTTTGGTTCCTTACCACTGTTGCCTTGGCTTTTGGCTTGCTTAGTTGGGGATATTTAATATTCAACAATATTATTGATCTGTGTTTTATTATTTTTTATGTTATCACTGTGAAGCTGCTTTGATACAATATGTATTGCAAAAAGTGCTATATAAATAAAGGTGACCTGACCTGACTTTAGTCTAAAAAAGCCTAAAGTCCACTTTGAGGGGGCAACCAGTCAAATGGAACTTGAACTAAGAATATAAACGACAGTGGTTCTAAAATGTCGTCCCGAACAAAAAAGAAAAAAAGAAAAAAAAGAAAAAAAAAAACATACCCTTGCTGTTTGCGCTGTGAACAGTAGAGGGCAGAAGAAGACTGCCAAGAGGATATGGACGCTTTCAGCGCTGCTCAAAAATGAACGAGAGAGTGAGAGAGAGCGAGAGATAGAGTGATATAGAGATCAGGAGATTGACTGAGGGCAGGTATTTGTGTCAGAATGTGTGCACGCATGAGTGTGTTTGTGTAGGTATGAAAGAAATCTCAATACAAGGTCTGTTACCATAACCCTGCCATGCACATCTCCGTCTCTCTTTCGCTCTCTCTCTCTTTACATTCTGCTCTGGAGCTTTGTCAATTTCCCACATGACTGCTTTCTGAAAGCCACATTTCCTCGGCCATGTGAAGGAACATGTGTATGTGTGTGGGTCAGGTTTTGACCGGCTGTCCTTACAATCATAGTAAACCCGGCATCACTAACATTGTGGGGAGGAGTCAATGGGACCATGGGGATTATAGCATAATAAACATACTAAATTCAATTGTAAAAATACAGAAATATTTACGAGAAGGTTATGTTAGAAGACAGATGTGATAATACAAGAATAACAAGGGGAAGTCCTCTCCTCTAAGAAATATGATAAATAATAATGTGCGTGTCAGGATCAGCTAGTCAACAGTCAAAAATGAAGAAAAAAAACACAGTCTGGAGAACCACATTGTAAAGGACTAAATGATGTCTAATGGTCTGATGATGATGATGGTCTGTCTCATTTTTTTAATTTTTTTTATTTGCATTTGTTCACTGTATATGTGTCAGACGTCATAGTCGGAATAGAAAAGTCACATGTAACCACGTCAATCAGAATGAATTGGCCAAATCCGATTAAAATTTCATTCAGATTTTAAGTAGTTTAAATCTTTTCTAATCCATTCAACAGGATAAGTAAACACTTGATCAGATTGAAAACTGAAACTGAAAAGTTCTGTGTGTATATAATGATGTAAAAATGACAAGCTGTCTTTATTGTTAAATAAAGTGTCATAAATGACTGCAATGTCATTCTAAAATCCTCCACATCGGTCTTGGCTTCAGACTTCCATCCATGGACGCCTTGTTTTAGGCACGGGAAGGGGCTTTTTTACTGCATGATAAAGAAGCACAACACAAAGACCGTCTCCTAATCAGGACCCGAAATATGAATATTAAGGGCCAGATTTACAAACAGCTTGCGCTGCACAAACTACTGTCATGATTTACTAAAGACACCTTTTGTTTGCGACTGAAACAAATGGTGTCCATGTAAACATAGCTATTGATCCTTGATGTTACATGCTGAGGCACTTTTTGAAGCCAGTAGATATGAAGAATTCAATCATCACCATCTTCATCCTCCTCTTTTTCCTTTCAGTGCATCTGGTGATAGCATGTGTTTATTTAAGACTTGACTTTTACACACATGGATTAGAGAGCTACACTTGAACATCCACTTCATCTAACCATCAAACAAATAACGCAAAGCTCTGATATTCCTGTGTACATATATGCAACAAACCCAATCTGATGATATTTGTTTTAGTCCGTCACATCCGCTCACTGGCTGGAACCGGTTACTATCAGTGTGGAGTGGCTAAATCTCGAAGCTTCTGAAGCAGCCCACATGAGTTACAATCTCCTACCGAAAAACAACTGTAATAGTGGACACCTGTCCCACCCGTACCAGTGTAATACAGATCTGGCAGCCTGGTCTCATTGGTAATACGTAGTAGGGATGTCACGGTACCAACATTTCATTAGTCAGTTCCAATAGCAGAAATAATTTGTGGCCAGCAGCACCAATTTTGGAACCATAAAATTGGTCTTAATTCAGTCTTAATTGTACAACGAATCTCCTATTGTACATTGTGTTTAAACTGTTATTTATAATGAAAGGATTCATGCGTGTTCATTAAGTGGATTCTGACTAACTTACTGACAAGCACCTCTGATTAGCCATTGTGTTCACACGCTCATTGTGATTGGCTACAATGGTCAATAATAGAAAAAAAAAAAAAAAAACGCTTTAAATAGAAACCTTTGACGCAATAGAGATCACTCAACTTGCACACTTTTTGGCTCCATATTGCCATAATGAATCAAATCATATTTGTCACATAACATAACATAACATGTATTGTGTAAAGTATTGTGTAAAGCACTATATACTGGTGATTTGACTTGACATTTTTCTGCGACACTTGAAAGCATTCCTATTCCGCTTGTAAATCGTGTGCTTTGAGTTGAGTTAGCCTGTGGCAAATTCAATTGAACGGGTATGATTTGGAAAGCCACACACCTCTAAATAAAATGCATATCAGAGCAAAAACCAAGCCATGAGGTCAAAATAACTGCTTGGTTAGGGGGTTCAGCGACAGGGATTGGGAGACTCGTCAGGATAAAACTGAATGCAGCAAAATAGAGATTGCCTTAATGAAAACATAGTCCGGAGCATTCAGAACCTTGGACTGGGCAGAAGGTTCACCTTCCAAAAGGACAATGACCCCAAGCCCACAGCTAAGACAATGCAAGAGTGGCTTATGGACAACTTTGTGAATGTCCTGCCAGAGCCTGAGCTTTAACCCAATCGAACATCTCTGGAGAAACCTAAAAATGGCTGTCCACCAATGCTCACCATCCAACCTGACAGAGCTTGAGAGGGTCTGAGTAGAAAAGGGACTGAGCTCGTCACATCATACCCAAAAATACTAGAGGTTGTAAAAGCGCTTCAACTAAGTATTGAGTTAAGGGTACAAAGACTAATGCAATGTACTTATTTTTATCCTTAATACATTTTCAAAGTTGTCACAAATCTTTTTTTTGTTGTTGTTGCTTTGTTCATTATGGTGTATGGAGTGTTAATTGATGTGAAAAAATAAGGCAGTAACATAAAATGTGATAAAAAAAAATAAGCCAGTAACATAAAATTAAGGGGTATATATATTTCCAATAAAAAAATGTGTAATGACAATCATTTAATCCAAAAATAGCAGAAAGCAGTACCAAAGTGGTCCAAATGACAATGCATTGCATTCAAAGAACGGTCTAGTTCAGGTGTAGTCACTGGAAATCTTACCCTGAAGGCCTGCATATCTCATTCAAATCCACACATGCTGAAACATCAGCCTGGTCTCATTGTTAAAACATGGGTATTAATATCTAACATTTACAGGTACAAAACATTTTTGTCTTTTTGGATAGATGCTGACATGTACAAAATGATGGAATGACAACATTTAAAGTTTTTCCTGCTACAGAAACGTCTCAGGTTACGACTGTAACCTATGTTCCCTGAGAACAGGGAACGAGACAATACGTCGAATGACGCAATGGGGAACGCCTCAGGCGTGACAGGTGTCTGAAATCAAATATCAACTCACAGTAATCAGGTTGACCGGCGACAGCCCGTGCATCATCAGCTTGAGTGATGAGCGCGTCAATCTGGATGTATAAGAAGGGCGCCTTGAAACCGTGACAACATCCTATCGTCTGAAGGGACTGTTGCAGGCAGGCCCCGAGGCATGGCAACGAGACGTATTGTCTCGTTCCCTGTTCTCAGGGAACATAGGTTACAGTCGTAACCTGAGACGTTCCCTTTCGAAGGGAACTCAACAATACGTCGAATGACGCAATGGGGAACGAAATACCCACTCCGCCATGCTGAGGGGAGTGCATGCCTAAAGGCAGTGACAACTGTCAGAACCAGTAATTCCAAGGAACACTGAAACCACTCACCCTATGTTACATCGGGCTGTCAGTGACAGCACTCCCTACCGGTCATAGCCCAAGCTAATGAACCAATAAAAACCAGAACGTAATAACGTGGGTAAATCAGGGCCAGCTCAAAGGCTTTAGGACCACAACTTCAAAATAGAAGGGGTCCCTTCTAGGGAGTGTGGCTAGGGGGCCAAAGGGACCCCCAGCCAGTCACTATTCAGGAGAACACTCCTCCTGAAATGCCCCCAGGCTGGCCTTGTGATCTGTACTAAGACACACAGTCTGGCCATAGCCTGTCCGTCCAAGACAGAGCCTCTGGAAATTGCCTAGAAAAGGCATCCAAAAACTGAAGGCCCGCGAAGCTGGCAGAAACCATCGAGTTTCGGATCACAGAGACGGGATCCTCCGGAGAGTGTGACTCAACCTCAAACCAATGGGAATCGTACACTCAATCCACGAGTTTCCACCCAGTGCTCGCTTTTGAGCACTGAGGAAGTAAGAGAGGGATCAAAATCAGGAAGGTCAAAGAGACCTAAGACCTGATGACCCCATGTGTGGGGAGCTCCGATACATGAGGGCTCATGTCAGGAAGGCCGTACGTTGTGCGGCCTGAAACCCAACGACCACAGCATGTGGAAGCTCATCCTTCAGGAAAGCCAGATGCTAGAACCTGACAGACCCACAATGTGGGGCTACCTTCGAAAAAGGTCTAATGAGACCTAAAACCACCAGTTGTGGGAGATAGCTCGAACAAGCGAAGTGCCTGTCGTAATGTATTGCAACAAAGACACATCTAGAGTGGGACCCAAAGTGAAGAACTGGAGTCTGAACCACATAAGAAGGGACCGAAGCATACTGCGCGTGACCCTCACCATAAGAAATGGATTTTAAAAAGTGCACAAGACATCTCGTCGGGTGACTTACCACAATAATAGGTGAAGTATGGGTTTGTGTACTTCACTCTGAATTCAGGAAGGCCTGGTGAGGCCTGTAACCCAGCAACCACAATATGTGGGAGCTCATAACCAGGAAGGCCTGTTGAGGCCTGTAACCTGGCGACCACAGTGTGTGGGAGCTCATGACCAGGAAGGCCTGGTAAGGCCTGTAACCTGGCGACCACATTGGGTGGGAGCTCGTACTCAGGAAGGTCAGTGAGACCCAGCCTGGTGACCACAACCTGTGGGAGCTTACTCCACCAAGTGGAAGCTACTTCTTCCAGAAGTTAGCCAGAGAAGGGCGTCCCTGTAGCCAGTGACAGGACGCCACTTAAAGTGGGACCCAAGGGAAGACCGGGGTCTGAGCCACATAAGAAGGGACCGAAGCTTACCACGCGTGACCCTTACCATACAAAATGGATTTTAGAAAGTACACAAGACATCCCGTCATGTGATTTATCACAATAATAGGTGAAGTAGGGGTTAGTGTACTTCACTCTGAATTCAGGAAGGCCGAACTTGAGGCCTGTTATCTGGCAGCCACAACAAGTGGGAACCCATAATCAGGTAGGCCTGACAAGGCCTAACACCCGATAGTCCCAATGCATGGGGAGCTCACATTCAGGAAGGCCGCTGAGGCCTGCAGCCTGACATGTGAAGACTCACCACTACAACTTAGCGACCACGAAGTGGGGGTTTCACATTCAGGAAGGCCTGGTGAAGCCTGCAACCTGACATGTGACAACTCATAACCAGGAAGGCCAATGAAGCCTGAAGCCTGGTGACCACAGAGTGGGAGCAAAGTGCTCAGGAAAGGTGGTGAGGCTGTATTCTGGCTACCGCAGCATGTGGGAGCCCACATTCAGGAAGGCCTGGTGAGGCCTGTAACCTGGCGACCACAATGTGTGGGAGCTCATAACCAGGAAGGCCTGGTGAGGCCTGTAACCTGGCGACCACAGTATGTGGGAGCTCATTACCAGGAAGGCCTGGTGAGGCCTGTAACCTGGCGACCACAATGTGTGGGAGCTCATAACCAGGAAGGCCTGGTGAGGCCTTTAACCTGGCGACCACAGTATGTGAGAGCTCGTATCCTGGTGACCACAGTATGTGGGAGCTCATAACCAGGAAGGCCTGGTGAAGCCTGTAACCCAGCGACCACAGCATGTGGGAGCTCATAACCAGGAAGGCCTGGTGAGGCCTGTAACCTGGCGACCACTATAAGTGGGAGCTCATAACCAGGAAGGCCTGGTGAGGCCTGTAACCTGGCGACCACAGTATGTGGGAGCTCATAACCAGGAAGGCCTGGTGAGGCCTGTAACCCGGCAACCACAGTATGTGGGACTATAACCAGGAAGGCCCCTTTGAGGCCTGTAACGTAGCGACCACAATGTGTGGGAGCTCATAACCAGGAAGGCCTGTTGAGGCCTGTAACCTGGCGACCACAGTATGTGGGAGCTCATAACCAGGAAGGCCTAGTGAGGCTTGTAACCTGGCGACCACAGTATATGGGAGCTCATAACCAGGAAGGCCTGGTGAGGCCTGTAACCAGGCGACCACAGTATGTGGGAGCTCATAACCAGGAAGGCCTAGTGAGGCTTGTAACCTGGCGACCACAGTATGTGGGAGCTCATAACCAGGAAGGCCGGGTGAGGCCTGTAACCTGGCGACCACATTATGTGGGAGCTCATAACCAGGAAGGCCTAGTGAGGCTTGTAACCTGGTGACCACAGTATATGGGAGCTCATAACCAGGAAGGCCTGGTGAGGCCTGTAACCTGGCGACCACAATGTGTGGGAGCTCATAACCAGGAAGGCCTGGTGAGGCCTTTAACCTGGCGACCAAAGTATGTGGGAGCTCATAACCAGGAAGGCCTGGTGAAGCCTGTAACCCAGTGACCACAGCATGTGGGAGCTCATAACCAGGAAGGCCTGGTGAGGCCTGTAACCTGGCGACCACAATCAGTGGGAGCTCATAACCAGGAAGGCCTGGTGAGGCCTGTAACCCGGCAACCACAGTATGTGGGAGCTCCCACGGATGTCTCTGCGTGGCCACCATAGCACTGACGGAACAGCAGATTGCTTGGTGGCCCGGAGTCCCGCAGCAGATCAGTCTGGTAGGCCTGAGGACCACCAGGGCGTGCAGAACCGCACCTGCCTGACCTGCTGCCGTGTACGCTCTGTCATTCAAGCATGAAGATGTCTTGAGCAGCTTGGATGACAGGGTCAGAGCTCTTAGTGAAGAGGACCAACCAGAGACGAGATAGTTAGCCAACGTCTCGTCCACTGGCGGCATCGACACATATCCGTGCTCCACGGCTCCCTCCACAGCAGCGAAACTAGCCCGCTGATGCAGACAGAGACGTGAGGAGAACGGATTCTTCCATACCCTCGCAATCCCAGCGTGGAGATCAGAAAGGAATGGAAGGCTCATCCGGGCTGGTGGCTTATGGGTGGGGAGGAACCAGCCATCCAAAATACCATGAGCGGGTTCCTCCCAGACGCGCCTCCACTGCAACTGCAATCTGTCTGTGGCGCGCCCCATAATGTCAACCAGCTCAGCGTACACTGGGCAGGAGGGCTGAAATGGTTCGGTCTCAACCAAACTGACATCCTTTTCTATATATATATATATATATATATATATATATATTACAGCCAACTCCTGCCCTGCCCGAAGAGAACAGTTACAGATTCACCAAAGAGAGAGAGCGCTCATTTTCTCTCTTCTTAGATGTTCAACGTTAATCTGTAACTCACCCTCGTCAGCTGGTAGATCATCCACGAGGTTAACGCCCCTCTCCCGATAATCTGCCAGCTCCATCTGAAAGCTCCACGAGCTCAACCGCCACTGAGCCTCAGCCCGAGCGGGAACCGGAACCGCGGGGTTCAGATGCCGCGCCCACTTCCCTCGAGAAGTGGGTCAGACGAGAGCAGAGAGTTCTGAAAGGAAAACTCTCAGTTCGCGCAAAAAACTCCCTCGAGAGCTTCCCGCGAATGCTCTTCTCTCAGGCAGAACACGCACAGATCGTGTGAATCCTCCAGTGTCAAATATCTGGACACAAGTCGGCACACTCGCGCAAAGTGTTTCTCCACGTCTCTGCGCGCTTAATCGTTGATACTATCACACAGACAAACAGTCCCTGAAGACGAAAAGATGTCACGGTTTCAAGGCGCCCTTCTTATACATCCAGATTGACGCGCTCATCACTCAAGCTGATGATGCACGGGCTGTCGCCGGTCAACCTGATTACTGTGAGTTGATATTTGATTTCAGACACCTGTCACGCCTGAGGCGTTCCCCATTGCGTCATTCGACGTATTGTTGAGTTCCCTTCGAAAGGGAACCTAAAATATTTAGGAAACTTTTATATCATAAAGATGTTTGTAATGGCACTTTTACAATTTTCTAGATCAATTTTAGATCCATTAACCCTACCCCCCAAACCCAGACATAACCATTTTATAGAGAATATAAACACAATATACAAAACATAATTGACCGAAATGTGTAGGAAAATTACAAATTTAGCAACAATATAGAATTAAACATACTGTATATTATGAGCCGCCAATCCCGCTCCTACCCATCTCTGGCGGTATATAATAGTTCCCTTTTGAAGGAACTCAACGCCATGTGAGATGGTGTAATGGTACGGTGTCTGAGACACGTGTACCAACTAGTGATGAAGTTGCATGATGCTTTTTATATTATGTTTTTATATTATGTTAGCTATATTAAAACCTTAGATTGTATGCTCACACATTTGAAAAATGTTTAGATGGAATGCAGAAAGTAAACAAGAATAACAAGCATGTCGATTGTATGTTTTCTTATGGCCAAATTAAAGTTGGATGACGGCCTTAAAATAAAGGCAGCCGTTGTTAGTATTCCAACACTACAAACAATTAAAAGACAACTAATGTAAAAAAGGAAATAAAAAATGTTTCTTCAGTAACAAAAAGCCAACATTATGCTACATGGGCGCCTTATGTTCCTGACAAAAATTAAATAGCTAATTTACAAAACATAGCAAAACAAACAAAATAAAAACTCTTGTTAACACGTTATTTTGATGGTCCACTACTAACTATAAGTAATTTTGCGAGTTCATGTAAACTAACTCTCATTAGAGTATTAGACTGTTTTCTGCTAACACTTTATTTCGACAACTTATTCTACAAACCCTAACCTTTAACAGTCTACTAACAGTCTAAATGTATAAAATTATAAAGTGGACCATCAAAATAAAGTGTAACCAAAATGTTATCCAGAACTAGAGACTGCAAACCAAATGATTTTCATGATAACTGAATCCACTAACAGTCCCAGAACATATGCATTCATGGGCAGATGTGAATAAAGCACTGCGACAAAGTGTTCAATGCACACACTTCACCGACTGTGTTCTGTGTACGAGAATAAACAATTAAACATAGAGCGTGTGATTCATGGTGTGTCACGATTTAAGTCTCCAGATTTTGCATCAGACTGCACCTTCTGCAGTAAAAAGACACCCATTTTCCCCACGTGCCTCACAGACGAATTAAACACGAGCTGTTTTGTTCTCATAATTATTTGACAAGGCTGCCATGTGAATAAGAATATTTTTTTTTTCAAACAGTCTCTTTCTTAAATAAAAGAAACCTTAATGGAACATCAATCTCGAGTCAGATTCATATCCCAAGCTAGTGCATAATGTATATCTGAGTAGTAGCTTATTCACTTCAATTTCTGAGCCGTATGACTTTTCACACTCAATAGTTTACCCTGATGCCCTTCGAAACCAGATAAGTGGAATCCTTACGGTGAGTAAATGATGGAAACATTTTCAATAGTGTGAATTATGCCTTTAAAAAGTTCAATCTTCCACATGAGGTTTAACAAATGCTAAAAGATTTATTCTCTAAACCCTCACTGACAACTGCCTACAAAATGAGCCCGATAGCATTGCAGATACCAGCTTCATTATTCTTCTTTGTTCACTTTTAGCGCTGTGTAGAGTAGATGACATGTGGAACAAAAGCCAAATGGCGGTGAATGAAGATGAGGCTTTTTGTTTGCAGATGTGCTGGTCTTTGCATTTTTCCTCCCAGATAACTGCATCTCTGCCCTTGATTCAAATAAGAAGCTCTGCTTTACAGCTCCGCCTCCGTCGCGCTGATCTTACTACATTCCTCACCCTAGAATAAAGGGTCGTCCTTTAAGCTATTATTCATGTGCTCTACCTGAACAGCGGATAGATGATAAATGAGCATCCAAATATTGAACTGTCAGCTAGATTTCATCATTATTCTAGACTAGTGGTCTAGAATTTTGTATTTCTTTTTATAAAATACGATGACTTAAAGGGGGCATATCAGGGAAAGCACTATTTGTCTTGCTCTTCTAAAGTAAAAGATATTGAAATACTTTATATGATGCAGACATAATGGTCACAATGCAAAGCTTCTCCGGTCCATCCAGCCAATCTTTTTTTTTAATTTTATTTTTGACTTGTTCTTCACTAAAACATCTAAAGATCCCTAACATATGATAGATTTGCTTATGTATTTGCTAATATAATTACTAGTTCCAATTCTCAAATCTGATTATTAAAGTAGTGTTTCAAGAGAGCTTTTATTCAGTCCAGTGTCTGTCACAGTCTTCGTCTGCACCATCCTGTCTGCGTCTCCAGCACTACACTTCCCAGGATCCTCTTGTCTCCACACCTGAACTCACTCCCTCATCAGCCTCCCGTTCAGCGTCCTGTATTCATCTGTTTCACCTGTTTTCACCTCGTTTAGTTTGATTCCTGTGTGTATTTAGTTCCTTCCCATTCAGTCTGTCCTTGTCGGTTGATGTTAATGTCACCCTGTGTTTCGCCTGCCTGTTTCCTGTTATTTGAGAATAAATCTTTTGTATTGGAGCTTTTCTGGACTCTGCCTGTTCGTCCTTCTGCCTGAACCCGCACCCGTGACAGATCGACCGACCCCTAAAAAAGGGATTAAAATGGATTTAGCCGCTGTACAGCTTCTCCTCCTGGAGCAGGAGGATCAATCCCTCGAGGCCCACACACAGAGGTATTTGGATTTGGTACCTCATGTTCACTATGATGTTACCAGCCTCTGTGTGTTCTTCCGGGCAGGCCTAAATGCTGAAACACAGGCACGCCTGCCCGGAGACGGGCCTCGAGGGGACTTTGCGGCCTATGTGGAGTGGGTGCTGGTGTCATGTGGATCTCCCTTTACCCTGCATGACGTCACCAGCCCCACTCCATCGCTCGAATGCTCTCCAGAGACTGAATGCTCTTCACCGCTGGTTCCGTCCAGCTCTCCAGAGATTGAATGCTCTTCATCGCCGGTTCCGTCTAGCTCTCCAGAGATTGAATGCTCTTCACCGCTGGTTCCGTCCAGCTCTCCAGAGTCGGAATGCTCTTCACCGCTGGTTCCGTCCAGCTCTCCAGAGATTGAATGCTCTTCATCGCTGGTTCCGTCCAGCTCTCCAGAGACTGAATGCTCTTCACCGCTGGTTCCGTCCAGCTCTCCAGAGACTGAATGCTCTTCATCGCTGGTTCCGTCCAGCTCTCCAGAGACTGAATGCTCTTCACCGCTGGTTCCGTCCAGCTCTCCAGAGACTGAATGCTCTTCACCGCTGGTTCCGTCCAGCTCTCCAGAGATTGAAGGCTCTTCACCGCTGGTTCCGTCCAGCTCTCCAGAGTCGGAATGCTCTTCACCGCTGGTTCCGTCCAGCTCTCCAGAGACTGAATGCTCTTCACCGCTGGTTCCGTCCAGCTCTCCAGAGACTGAATGCTCTTCACCGCTGGTTCCGTCCAGCTCTCCAGAGATTGAAGGCTCTTCACCGCTGGTTCCGTCCAGCACTCCAGAGACTGTATGCTCTTCACTGCTGGTTCCGTCCAGCCCTCCAGAGACTGTATGCTCTTCACTGCTGGTTCCGTCCAGCCCTCCAGAGACTGTATGCTCTTCACTGCTGGTTCCGTCCAGCTCTCCAGAGACCGTCCAGCCAGCGCCAGAGACCGTCCAGCCAGCGCCAGAGACCGTCCAGCCAGCGCCAGAGACCGTCCAGCCAGCGCCAGAGACCGTCCAGCCAGCGCCAGAGACCGTCCAGCCAGCGCCAGGGACCGTCCAGCCAGCGCCAGGGACCGTCCAGCCAGCGCCAGGGACCGTCCAGCCAGCGCCAGTGACCGTCCAGCCAGCGCCAGAGACCGTCCAGCCAGCGCCAGAGACCGTCCAGCCAGCGCCAGAGACCGTCCAGCCAGCGCCAGAGACCGTCCAGCCAGCGCCAGGGACCGTCCAGCCAGCGCCAGGGACCGTCCAGCCAGCGCCAGAGACCGGGATCCCACCCAGCCTCCCTCTCCCACCTCCTCTCATCTGTCCTCCCTCTGCTCTCCTGCCCTTCAGCTTCCCGAAACCAGCCTGGTCTGTGTATCCCCGGTCTTCGCCTCACACCTCCTCCTCTGAGACACTTCCTCGGCCCCCGGTCCCATCGGCTCCCCCGTGGCTGCTACCTCCCTCAGCTCCTCCATGGTCCCACAGTCCACCAGCTCGGCCAGGCTCCCTCGTCCCTCCGAACTCCCTGCACTCCCTCGTCATCCTCCCCTCACCTATGGACTTCCTTACTTTGGCTCCGCCCCGTTTTGTCACCCCTTCGGTTCAGTTGGACTCCTCACTCCCTCCAGTCACCCGTCAGCCCTCACGCACTCTGACCTCACCGTGTCCCTCTGTGCCCCTGTCAGCACTTCTGTCACCAGAGCCTGCGGTGTCCCCTTGCTCCCTCGGTCCCTCCTCAGCACCCATCGTCGTCTGTCCCTCAGCTACACCCTGGTCTCCTCTCCCATCCGCTCCGCCCCTGTCAGTCGGCCCCCTGGTGTTGTCAGCCCCACTACCATCGGCTCCACCAGGGGTCCTCCCTCCAGCTGCTCCGCCCTGGTCTCGCCCTCATCATGCTCCGCCCTGGTCTCGCCCTCAGCCGGCTCCGCCCTGGTCTCGCCCTCAGCCGGCTCCGCCCTGGTCTCGCCCTCAGCCGGCTCCGCCCTGGTCTCGCCCTCAGCCGGCTCCGCCCTGGTCTCGCCCTCAGCCGGCTCCGCCCTGGTCTCGCCCTCAGCCGGCTCCGCCCTGGTCTCGCCCTCAGCCGGCTCCGCCCTGGTCTCGCCCTCAGCCTGCTCCGCCCTGGTCTCACCCTCAGCCTGCTCCGCCCTGGTCTCGCCCTCAGCCTGCTCCGCCCTGGCCACGCCCTCAGCCTGCTCCGCCCTGGCCACGCCCTCAGCCTGCTCCGCCCTGGCCACGCCCTCAGCCTGCTCCGCCCTGGCCACGCCCTCAGCCTGCTTTGCCCTGGGGACACCCTCAGCCTGCTCCGCCCTGGGGACGCCCTCAGCCTGCTCCGCCCTGGCCACGCCCTCAGCCTGCTCCGCCCTGGCCACGCCCCGCCCAGCCCCCAGTTCGTCCCCCCTCCTTTCTCTGTTATGCGGCGTGAGGTCACGCCTCCCGGGAGGGGGGAGTTCTGTCACAGTCTTCGTCTGCACCATCCTGTCTGCGTCTCCAGCACTACACTTCCCAGGATCCTCTTGTCTCCACACCTGAACTCACTCCCTCATCAGCCTCCCGTTCAGCGTCCTGTATTCATCTGTTTCACCTGTTTTCACCTCGTTTAGTTTGATTCCTGTGTGTATTTAGTTCCTTCCCATTCAGTCTGTCCTTGTCGGTCGATGTTAATGTCACCCTGTGTTTCGCCTGCCTGTTTCCTGTTATTTGAGAATAAACCTTTTGTATTGGAGCTTTTCTGGACTCTGCCTGTTCGTCCTTCTGCCTGAACCCGCACCCGTGACAGTGTCACTGTTGGTAACACCAGTATTATGCTAAAAAGCGGTGGTGGGAGACTCGAGTCATATGACTTGACTCGAGTCGCAATTTTCTGGACTTGACACTTACTTGACTAGATCTCTGAAAAGACTCGACTTGACTTTAGACTTGCTCCTTTTGACTTTAGTGACTCGGACTTGTGCCTATTTACTTGAAATGTCTTGTGGGAAAAAAACTCAATTATTGTGTATTTTTGTGCGTTATGAGAGAGAGAGCGCGAGTGAGGGCGGTAATGCACTCAGTGTGTGCGGGTTGAGGGAGAACAAAAGCGTTTTGACCAATGTAGCTCATCACAGACGTGTGTTGTTTTCTTGAACGCAATGGCCAATCAGAAGCATTTACGATACTTCCCTCACAGCTCAAAACTGACTTTCTGTTCAGTGCTGATTTCTGTTGGCAAATCCTCTAATTATAACAAACAAAGTGTATATATTATAAAAAATTCATTGATAATAACAGATGTGTGAGATCGCAATGAACTGTCAGCTTTTTAGGAATTATTAAATGAGCGCACAGTCATGCCAAACCATGCACGCAGGAGCTGCTTGCTTTTATGTTGTAACAGTGGTTTGTGTTAATGCCTTAATAACAAATAATTTATCAGGAGCATTTTTGCTGATGTGTATGGTGATGACACGTAGGCTAAGTTCAGTATTTGGAGGTAAATAGAAAAATTCTTTTTGCGGGCACGAGCGGGGCGAAACATAAATGTTGCGGGCGGGAGAAAGTAATATAGAAAGTTGAGAACGTCAGTCACAACGATCCACGTTTTTTTTTTTTAAAATAGCCGGGTTTAAAATCATTTATATGATCGTATTTGTTTTCTTAATTTTCATATAATATATTGTGTTATGGGATCAAATCACCTGGATATTTAGAGTGAGAACATACAAACAGTACTAATTTAAAAATGCAATATCTTTTTTTTTTTTTTACAAGAGGAGAAAAGTCATATTAATTCTTGTTTACTTGTGTTCATTTAATTTATTTTTATTTTAGAGAGTTCAAAGTGCTTCTTAATGGTATTTTATTTATTACACACAAGTTAATTTATTTATTTTCGTAACCCATCAGCCCTCTGTGTCTAAATAAAGTAATAAAAGTCCCAGAGTTAAAAAAAAAAATGTGTAAAACTAGCCTGTGTGTGACTTGGTATGACTTGATAACCAAGCTGACTTGACAAAGAGTATGACTTGACTTGATTTGACCCTTACAACAGAATGACTTGACTTTGACTTGCAATGTTAAGACTTGGACTTGACTTGAGACTTGCATTTAGTAACACCTCTATCAAAAAGTTAGTGGTTGGGTCTGTAGTCACAAGTGTAAAAATTTGTTAAAAAAAGAAAAGTAATTTCTCTCTCTCATACAATTCACATGGCTTGGATTCTTCACATGGAGTTTTTATGCAGGCTAATTCTAATCTCATCAGCCAAAAAAGAGATGCCATTTTGAATTTTGGTATATCAATATATTGGCCTACACTCTTAGAAAAAAGGGTTCATTGGGGTTCTATATATGAAGCATAGGGTTCTTTACTAAACTCCAAAGGAACTTTTATGCTAAAAAATGTTCTATAATGAAAAGAAAGAACCGTTTTGGCACAAAGGTTCTTTATAGGCTATTATTCATTCATATATAACATTATTCTGCAACATTTTGTACTTGTAATTAAGTTATTGTTTATTAGTTGTAGTAACATAATATCACATTTTAATCATGCTGATTTTTGGAAGATAAAAACTGAAATGTCACTCTTCGTGTGATGTTGATTAATTAAATTTTTTAACCCCCATGTCTTGAATTTTGTGATCATTCACATGCATTGCATTTTAGGGGTTCCAAATACATAGCACTTTAGAACCTTTTAAGGTTCTATATAGAACCTTTTCTTCTAAGAGTGTACCAAATCTATTTATTTTATTTTTTTTTTGTGTGTGTTAATCAAACTGTTGTATCTAGCAATACAATACAATGTGTTTACTTTGCTCAAATAGCACACTTGGCCAGCTTCAGAGAAACTTTAGTCAGGCAAAAGACAAGTGACCAGTCACTGCACGTATTCTACAGCACGGTAATCGCACCCTGTAAACTGCATTCAAGCACCTGATTTGCATAATCACTCTAGTGAATCATGCACTAAAACATAAAACCAACAGGTGCAACCCAATCTTAGCGAATGATAGCCACTTTAAGGTAAACTGTAGAGGTAATGACGTTTAAGGTATAGTTATTAAAAACCGATAACTTTAAACAACAGTATGCATTGTTTTCTAATGATTGTGTGCTACAGCTGAACAATAAAGCTAAATAATAAGTGGGATTGCAAAGAAAGGAGCAAACAGATGAAACTTTGCAGTGTCAGTGTGGATGTCTGCTAAGATCAGTGTCACAATGAAAGTGTTTGTCAGCCTGAGGAGAAGACGAATGCTCACACCTCTCCTTAGACAGGAGAGTGTGCATGTTTGTGTGGGAGAGAGATTTTTACAGAGAAATGTGAACCATTGTTTATGGTTCACCTTAAGATCCCTCTTCCAGCTATTCCAAAAGCAACTTCTAATATCCAACAATAAATTCGCAATGAATTCTCAATGATAAAAAAAGCCGTTAAGGCTGGTATTTGCATATTTCCACGGCCTAATTGGCTAATTAAATTAATAATTTATGAGGCTGTAGTGTTCAGTGTTTGCTGTTCATTAATATTAGTCATTGGATGCCCTTATTTGCTATCAGAGCAAATTAATAAAGAAACACAAATCTAATCTGATAGTACACAGATATATCTATATTACCTGGGGAAAGCAATTTCCCAGGATGCTGCTGAGATTATTCAACGACATGAATACATACATTTGTCATCTTAAATCTATTAAAGGAATGTTCCAGGTTAAATACAACATACGTACTATCGACAGGATTTTTACTAATTGAGCACGGTGCTAAGGCAAGCATCACTATTACTAATGTCAAAACTAAAGTAATCCATTAATGGATTTCTGCTAACCTCAGGATTTCCTTAAATCAATATTATGTGCTAAATAAAAATAATGTGGCTTGGTGTTAGTAAAAACAAATGAAAAGCTACAGCGGTGCTTGCCAAGTCGCCTCCACAATGATCAAATGCAGTAGATTTTTTTTTTTTTTAATGGTAGTGAGGATGTTTAGTAGAAATTTGTCTATTGTCTATTTGAATATTAACCTGTCACTCACATGTCACAACGCTGTGGTGACACTAAAAGTGGAAATATGGGGAACACAATCATATTCCTATTTTTGTGAAGGGAAGACGTTTTCAAGTCACAAATATTGGACTCTAGGTGCAAAATCGGCAGTGGTGGAGGTAGTACTGAATCTCAGTACTTAAGTAAAAGTACAAATAACCAGATAAATATTTACTTTAGTAAAATGTCGAAGTAACACAATGACAACCATACTTAAGTAAAAAGTAAAAAGTACTTTATTTTAAATGTACTTTAAGTATTAAAAGTAAAAGTACTTGCATAACAATGTATTCTCT